>NC_048898.1:21935013-22040489 GCF_011077185.1 Oxyura jamaicensis
CCCCCCCCGAACGGTGCTCCTGCCTCGGGGCCCACGGGTAGGGACTGGGGAATGAGAAAGTGCTGGGGGAGGAAGTGCAAGGTGATGGGAGGTGTGGGAAACCTGCCTGCCAGTGACAAAGCGCTCGGCCTATTTAGTGCGTGCGAGGGGAGGTGAGGAGGGGATTTGATCGCCGCCTCTGCATACCTGCATGGGGAGAAGCCTGACTGTAGACACCTCATTCATTTTTTTTAATGGAAGATAAAGAGCATAAAATTGTTCGGTAGCTGGAGGCTGAAACCAGACAAATTCAGACTAGAAATAAACTTGGCTTTTTCACCGCTGTTTACCGTTGAAGACTCAGCCGGGAAGAGGTGGATGGGATGTCCCTTGAAGCTCCAAAGGAGAGCGTGCTGCTTTCCCCAGTGGTCAAAACGGGAAGGGACAGACCTGGAGCAGGTCCCCAGGGAGAGCTCTGTGCCTGGGCTGCGTGGGCAGGGGTATCCCAGCGGCTGAATGTCCCCTTCCTGGGTGACAGAGGCACATGGTCTGGGTGACTTGGTGGCCGAGTGCTCTGGGGCTGGGGTCTCTCTGTAGCTGGGAGCCTGCCCCTGGGGAATTGTCACCCCAGGGTCCTCTGGGGACAGCGTGTGCAGAACGAGGGGTACAAAGGGGGGGCTCCCAGCACAGGGGTGCAGCCCTGCCTGCGTGCTCGCAGCCTGCTGACCGCTGCTCCTCTGCCCGTAGGAATTTCCTTGCATGCTCTGTGAATCTTTGTGCTCCCATTTGGGTTTTGTGCCTTTTTTTTTCCCCCTCCAGCCTCTCCCTCGCGCCCCGGGGATTTACACAGCAAGCTAACCCTCAACACGGGGAAAGAAAGGCCGGGAGAGGAAGCTCGCACAGAGTGCGGTGTGTGGCTCTTTGTCTGCCCTTTGTAACGCCGCAGCACAGTGCGCTGCCCCGGCCACCCAGCAGACCCCAGGCACACAGGGTGCCCCCTCGGCGGGGCGGACACCCAGGTCCTGCCCTTGGTACAGGACTTGGGGATGCTCCCCTGCACCACCCCATCCTTTGTGCCCGGGAGAGGGGAATTTGGCAGGGAAAGCCCTGCCATGTTCCAGCAGCCCCCCGAGGCTGAGTGCTGGGGGGGGTCCTCCCATGAGGGGCTTCCATCATCCCGCTCTGACGGCTTTTAACATGCTAATGACCCTCTGCAGGGCAGGAGCAGCTCTGCGTAAAACCCGTGTTCAGCCCTCGGTCATGGACATTTGCTCGGAGACACGTTGTTAAATATTTATCCAACCCGCCTCCCCCCCACCCCGGGCAGTACGCATTAACAATAGCGACCGCCCCGGCCCCTTCCCCCTCGCCGGGGACATGTGGCTCCCAGCCCATGACAGCTAACGTTATCGTTTGTACCTGTGAATTATTGATAAGGGATAAGATAGTCCTTGCAGTGAAAGAAAAACGAGGGGCAGGGGTTGTGTGCAGTGCAAATCCTCCTCCCGCTGCAAAACGGGCGGCGGGACCCCTTCCCTGCTGCTGTGCAAGCCTTTGTGCACGGCAGCCCCACTCCCTGCACGGGTCCTGTCCCCTCGCAGGGACCTGCACCCTCCCCGTGCCCCCTGCTGCCTCCGGGGAAGGCATTGCCCGGCCCCACAGATGGGGTTTTGCAGGGGGAGCCTTCCAGCTGGCGAGGCTCAGGGGGTCTCAGGAGGTCTCGGGGCTGGAGGAGGGAGAGTGGTGCCTGGATTTGTGGCCGCCGATGCACGCTGTCCCCAGTCTGTCCCTGGATAAAGGGGATGAGGCTGCTGATCCCCTGGAAAGCAGCGGTGTGGGCTGCAGCCCTGGGAGGGACGGGTTCTGTGCCGGCTCAGCGCTGGGGGCTGAGCAGAGGGGCTCGGCGTGGCCGTCCCCGAGGTGCAGAGGGGACAATTTGTCCCGGAGAGCTGCTCGGCCAGCCCTGCTGTCTGGCTGCCTCGTGCGACATGCTGGGATGCTGCTCGGGGGGCTGCAGATGGCTTGGGATGGGTCTCGTCATCACAGCGTGGGCAGGCAGATTAAAACCAGGGTGCCTTTTTAAGCCAGTCCAAAGCCTGGTTTGATGCACTTAGCCCCTCAATCCCGCCAGCCCCTCAATGCTGGCTCTGAGGCCATGGGAGCGCGAGCGGCCGCCTCTCCCCACTGCCCTTCCTGCTCCCCAACTCGCCCCCGGTGTGCCGCAAAGGCAGGCCGGGCCCCTCAGCCACTAACTTTGAAGTGTGAAATTTCAAACGCCCTGCGAGTTTGTGGGCAATTACCCAGTGCTGATCCCTGCCTTTGCTCCCAGCCCTCTGTTGTGCAAACCTCCTGCTCTCTGCTCTGGTTTTAGGGGAAGAGCCTGGCCCCGGAGCAGCCACGGTGCTGCTCCTGCGTGCAGGAGAGGAGATGCTGCAGCCCCTCAGCATCCCACGGCCCCCAGCTCCATCCCCGCTGGGCTCTCCAGCCGAGCAGGGAGGATGAGGACCAAACCCAGCTGTTTGCTGGCCAGAGGGGTGCAACAGGGGCAGCTCACCCCAGGTCGGACCGCCAGGTGCCCAGCAGGGTGGCTGGGGCACTGTGTGGCTGGGGCTGTGCAGGGGCTGGCCCCATCCCCGCATGCTGTGCAAGGCAGAGGCAGGCGGTGTGTGTGAAATGGGCTTCACACGACATCAAATGCACCGCGTTTGGGTGGAAATTGCCTCTCCGAGCATCTGAGCAGCTCCCCGCTATCTCCTCGTGCCTGCCCGTGCTGCTGGCTGGGCTGATAATGCATAAAACTCCCGTTCCCCTCCAAGCTGCGGTGTCTGGGGCCTCATCTCCGTGCTCGCAGACAACTTGCTTTAATGCTAACCTAACCAGCTCGGGGCTCCCTGGCATCCCCTCTGCCTTCGCTGCCGTGATCATGCCGGGGGCTTTTGCTCAGGGGCTCGGAGTTTCTGGGCTGCAGCCTTTGTGCTCTGTGAATCCCCAGCCCTAATAAAGAGCTCAGCCAGGAGAAGGGGCCCTCCTCCCCCTTCACATGAAGCCATGTCCCGGACCCCTTCCCGGCCGGCGAGACGCGTTGTTCCCTGACAGGATTTCAGTGGGAGAGCCGGCTAATTTGCAGTATTTTACATACCTAATATGTTGTCAGAAATGCTTTTAAATCCCCATAATATTTAATTAGGAGGCGGCTTTCGGCGTATTAGGTGGGAACGGGTCCGTCTAATTAGTTACTGGTGATTTCATACCCGGGAACATAATTACGCTAGGTACAAGCTGGAGGCAAGCTCCCACGTAGGCACCCGTCCCCTCTGGGAGCTGCCTGGGGGTGCACAGCGGGGTTGCCCCGGCTGCTGTGGGCAAGGTGGGGACAGGCGAGGAGCCACAGTGTGCCAGGACCAGGCCGTGCCAGGATCCGGCCGTGCCTCCTCGCAGCTTGGGGCTGCTGCTGCTTCCCGCCGGGCTCTGACACCTTCTTGAGACGTGCTTGTCTCCAAACCCTGGTATTTTTAATCTTGGAATCCGACAAAATGTGAATCATCCAAGAGATGCAGGAGCGGGCAGAGTCCTTGGCAGACTGGGGTGTATTTTTAGCCCGCATGCATTGGAATTTGACTGTTTCTTAAGGAAAAAATAAAATAAAAGAGGATTTCAGCTCTGAGCACCCAGCTCTGCCCCCCAGGGAGCCCTGCTACCAGCTCCCCTTTGCATTGCCCAGCCTGAAAATAAAGGGGCTGCGACCCCTGCCTTGTGCCCCCCTCCAGGAGCTGGGGGGTGCTGGAATGGGACCGTGCCTGGAACCAGGACCTCGCTGCTGGCCTGGGCAAGCAACACGCAGGGAGGGTGCCGCTGTCCCGAGGCTGCACGGGGACGGTTCCCGTGTGCGTGAGCTCTGCCTGCCGTGCATCCCCTGGTGCCAGCCCCGCAGCCTGCCACCGATGCCCCTCATCTCTCCCTTGGCAGCTGCCAGAAGCGTCCGCGTGGGCATCCTCCCTCTGCGGGGAATGCGGCCAGGACCCCGCCGCCCGGGGACTTCATCCCCGCTTTAATCCTGGTGGCTGGGAGCCGGGGAGCCGATAATGATGCAGGAGTGTTAATGTCAGCAGGAAACCAGCTTCAATCAGAACTGTTAAAAATAAACCCGGCAGGCCCGCTCTGTCAGGGGTAATCAGCCTCGGTGCCTCCTCTCCCTGGGTCCTAGAGCCACGGGCAGCGAGCCACCAGCGTGCCGAGGAGACCGGGGCCAGCGCGCTGGGTGCTGGTGGCCATAGCTGCACACACAGCCCGGGCCAGCAGCACACGCAGGGCTTTGGGGAGCGGTGCAGACCGTGAGCACAGCTCTCTGGTGCTAGGTCCCCTTCTCTCAGCTGGAGCCTGCACTGCAATCCCTGCTTGAGCTGTTTGAAATGCGGCCAGGGATGCGTAACGTGGCAGAGATGGGCACGAAGGAGAAGCGGTAGCAGTGTGCGTGCTTCATTCTCTGGGACCCCCTGTGAGCTGCGTGCTCTGGCACGGCGCAGGGGATGGCAGCGAGCTGCTCAGCCTCTGTGAAACGCCTGCAGTTGTAGCAACCTCCTGGGGAACACACAGCCTCTGCTTGTCAGCTTCCTGGGGGGCTGTCAGAGCAAACTGGACACACGGATAACCTGGAGCCTGGCCATCCAGGCACGTCTGCGAGGCTGTGCCCCACCTCAGAGCCAACTGCGGGCTCTTGGGGTGCCCGGACCTGACGTGAGATGTGTTTGGAGCAGAGACAGGCTAGCCTCAAAGCTATCCAACCCCATGGCAGCTTACGGAGGGACAGGGGCTGCTCCATCGCTTCGAGGCTGACGGGCTGTGCGAGCCCCCCAGGAACCTGGGGGCTCTGTGCCCTGCAGGGTGCTGCTGTGCCTGCTGCTGCGCCACGTGTGGGGATGAGGCGAGCACCCAGGCGTGCTCCTGGCACCTCGTTTGTTTCCCCAAAACAAGGAGGAGGGGTTGAACACAGGAGGAGGTTCGTGG
This sequence comes from Oxyura jamaicensis, assembly GCF_011077185.1. Taxonomy (NCBI): domain Eukaryota; kingdom Metazoa; phylum Chordata; class Aves; order Anseriformes; family Anatidae; genus Oxyura; species Oxyura jamaicensis. The sequence continues at coordinate 21,939,997 of NC_048898.1, forward strand.
GTGGGAATGTTTGGTGGCCGGAGGGCTGCAGCTGCACTGCCTGCAGCAGGCAGGGGCTTTCGTGGTGTTTCAGTGCCAGGGGCTTTACGGAGTGCTCCTCTGCGGGGAGCCAGCACGGCTCCAGTCCCTGACCCTCTGGCACAGCCACCACCGGCTGCTGCCCCCCCAGACCCACCCAGGAGCGATGCCACTGGGCTGAGGGCGTTGCCTCTCCCCTGGCACCCTCTCCTATCAGGGCTGTTCCCTCCCAGCGCTGTGTGAGATCTTTTTCCAGCTGCCGGGCAGGATCTGAGCTGTCCCGCTGACACATCCCCTGACTGCCAACTCGCAGGGCATCTCGCCATGTAACTCCGGCTGGGTCTCGTGGAGGTCAGCGCTGGTTCCAGAGCACCCTCCAGGCCAGAGGGTTTGCTTCAGCCCATGCCAGAGCTGGGAGCAGGGTTCGGGCAGCCTCGCACCTCTCCTGGCCAGGCTGGGACAGCCGGGACACAGATCTCGGCTTGGCTCAGCCTCATTCGCACCTCGGAGGAATCCAGGAGGGCCGGCAGGGCAGGCTTCACACTTATTAGCAATTAAAAGCCTCAGAGGCTGGGAGTCAATTAGCTCTGAGCTCAGCAAACCTCGGGACAAGCCCGCTAATGAGAGGTGCAGCCAGCTCCCCGCAGCGCCGGGGCTGGCTGGGCAGGAGAGCTATTTGTTTTTTCATTTGCACTTTGGAGGAGCGCTGCTGCATGGAGTCGGGGTGTCTGCTGCCGTGAGCAGGCAGTGCAGGCCGTGTGCTGGAGGGTGCGAGTTTCCCATCCTGCTGGAGCCCGGCGTTGCTCCCGGCGTGGCACAGCACTGGCACCCAGCAGGTGCAGCTGGCCTTGGTGCACGGGGTGAGGAGGGACTGACCCTGTGCTGACCACCACAGGGCTGTGTGGGTGCTTCAGCTACTGCCCGAGCCCGGGCAGTCTCAGCCACGCAGCAGGTCCCTCTGCAGGCAGCGGTGCTGGGGCGGGCGCCGTCGCTCCCTTGAGTTGTTTTGCTGTGCCGGGGAGCGGGTGGCGATGCCTGGGCCTGGCGTCCGCTCCCCTTCCCGCAGCTAAAGAGGTTGCTGGAACAAAGGGACAGCGTGGGGAGGGGGCGGTGGCAGACACGTGGGGTTTGCAGCTTGTTATTGCACTTGTGTTTCCATTAGAGCTGCTGCTTTTAACTTGTTTCCCTCTCTGAAGACGCTCCAGGGTGGGTGGCAGATGCTTTATTCCCCCTCCGCCTCCCGCCCACCCTCCCCTCTTTTCCCCGGCCAGCTCCTCCTGTTACCACAACATCCCTCCCCGCCGAGCAGAGCCCCGTGGCTCTGGATGTGCAGTGCAGCCCACGCAGGACCCGCTCTTGCCCCTGCTCTGCCTGGCTCTCCGAGCGACACAGCGCTCCGGCTGCAGTGGCTCGTGCGGCACCCGCGTCCCCCGGGAGGGCGGGCAGTGGGGCTGGGGGCAGCGCGCGCTCCCTGAGCCTCTCAGGGCAGTGGGGACATGTGCCACCCTCGCGTCCCCTCGCGAGGACTGTCCCACAGCCCAGATCTGCCTGGCTCCTGGGGCAGCAGGACCAGCTCCAGGCCCTGTGTTGGGGTGCAGGGATCACCCCCAGAGGTGGCACGGCAGCAGGTGATGGAAGTGACACCGTGCGCCCTGTCCTCGGTGCCCCTCCGGCTGCGCGGGTCGGGCGGCAGTCTCTCTGGCTGCAGGTCACGGTCTCCCCAGCGCGCTGCGAGCTGCAGCACCGGGAGCCAGGAGGATAATGAGATCTTAATAGTCCAATTATATCCCATCGATTTACTCAGCACGTAATTGTTGGCGGCTGGGGCCGCCTGATGAAGCGCTCGCTCCGGCTGCCAGCGGGGCTGGCTCGCGGGAGGGCTGTGCCGCGGCGCGGAGGCTGGATGCTCCCCGCAGCAGCCAGCTGCTCGCCCTTGAACCGCGGCAGAAGCAGCCCCTGGGACCCCAGGAGGGGCAGGGACAGGCAGAGAATGGAGCGGGGACCCTGCTGTGGCTGGGCGGGGGACAGCCAGCATCGGGGTGAGCCCAGGTTCACTGTCCCTGCACAGTCATTCCTGGGGGACTGTGCCTGTCCTCCCTCGCCCTGGTTGGTGGCAGCAGGCTCCCGGTGACCTCGGGGGTGGCACTGTGGGGCAGGGACGATGCAGGAGGGCGGTCTGCCCCATCGCCCTCGGCCAGCGTGGCAGCTGGGCTGGCGGAGCCCATTAAAAATCAAACAGCCTGACGTAATGCTCACACTGCGGGAGCGCAAACCCGAGGTGGGGCCAGGGGTGGGTGGCACGGTGGGCAAAACCCTGCCTCGGTCCCCCAGCTCCCTGCTAGTGCAGCTGCAGGACATCTGTCCCCAGCAGCAGCAGCTCCCGGGGGGGGCAGGACACCCCTTCTTGGGCACCGCATCCTCACAGCATCACAGTCTTGCTGCTACCTCGAGGAAATTGTGCGGCAGGGACGTGCTCTGTCTGTCCCTCTGCCCTGGGACAAACAGCTTGTGTGGGGACCCCGCGTTGCTTAATAGTGCCATGGCCCTCACTTGATTCCTCCAGCAAGGTCTCACCCAGCACAGCCCCCCCCAAGGGTGGGGACCCCCCCAGCATTTATCCCACTCACCCCGGCGGATGCTGCCAAGCCGTGCTGCCCGCTGCAGGGACCTGAAGCACGGGGGGCACCGTGTCGGGGGCTGCCAGGCCCTGCCAGCACGCTTGGCAGGCAGCGGGGGGCTCGGAGGACACGGGGCCGGCACCACTAGGAAGCGATTACCTCCCCGCTGCGCCCGGCCCTAATCCCCTGGCGGCGCACGGGGAGCCAGCTCTCCAAACAAGGCTCAATCAGGTTAAAGTGTGAAGTCGGGATTAGCCGGGAGAATGGGAGCGTGGTGACAGCCCCGGCCTCCCCGCCTGGCCGCTGCGGCCCCCTCCCGCCCGCCGGGCTCTGGCGGCAGAGATTAAGGCTGCCGGGGTTTGTTTGCCTGAGCGGGCTCCCCACTGGGAAGTGATGTCGAACAGTTTTTGCTCGGGCGCCCCGCTAAGCGCCGGGCAGGGCAGCACGCTGGGGGGTTGGCTCCCGCTGCCGAGCCCCTGCCAGCCCCGAGGGGGCCGTGCCCCCCGCCTGGCACCGTGCCGGGGCTCCCGGCTCGTCCCCCCCTGCGAGGGCACCGCCTGCTCTGCGGCACGTCCTCATGTCACACCGGCCAGCACCGTGCACGCAACGGGGTCTCTCTCGCGTTCTGGGGGATGAGATCTGAGCAGTTGAATCTTCAAGACCCCATCCTGCTGCAGCAGGTGCTCAAACACCGACGTCCTGCCAGCACATGGCCCAGGAGCCCGGCCGTAAGGCGCTGGGAGACGGGGAAGTGAAGCATGCGCCCTCCCCAGTCGCAGCCGTGGGCCGGGGATGGTGGCTGCTAATTAGCAGGCATCTGCTGGGCCAGAAAGCCCTCCAGGAGGTGAGAGCGGGGACAGAAGGTGCCTGCGATGGGGCTGGGCCAGGAAGGGGTGGAAATGTTCCTGGGGAGCAAGCAGGGGCCCTGCTTTGCAGACGGGCTGCGGAGAGCCTGAGCCAGACCATGCCTGCTGAGCGTAGGAGGTGCGAGCTTCCCACTTCGGGTGAGCGGGTGGCTGCAGCCCCCCGGAGGGCTCACCCAGGCTGTGGGCAGTGCAGGCATTTATCTCTGCCCTCTGGCACTCACAAGAGGGAGGCTGCACAGCCCCACAGCCTGCTCACCCCTCCTCACCCTCCCCCTTCACACCCCAGGACTATCAGAGCCCTCTGCGCCCTCACCGTGCAGGGAGCTGTGTGGTCCCCGCGGCAAGGGGGCGGAGGAGCTGTGGATGGTCCAGCTGCTTGGGCGCCTTCTGGCTTCAGCCATCAGGAGCTCCTGAACTTGAGGTCTTAGAAAAAAAACTAGAAGCGAAACCAGAGAGGAAGCAAACCCAGAAAGGACAGGCAGGGTGTTTGGAGGGGAGCGAGGTGGCGCTGGCACAGCCGCCGAGGGTGCGGGGAGGCGTGCGGCGGAGCGAGGAGAAGCCGTGCCATCTGCTGTTTCCTCGGTGCCAAAGTGTAAAGCAAACATAGCTGGGAGCGACGAAACACCAGGAGGGAAGGGGCCGGGCCTTGTTCTAACGCCGGTGGCTGAGGATCCCGCAGGCAAAGCATGTGTTTGTCCTGTTGTCGTCAGCTGGGTAACCGTGCCGGCAGCGTGCGCGCGGCACCGGGGCCTTGCTGAAACCCTCGCATCCAGCGTCTGTCCCTCTTGGCTTCAGCACCCCGAACGGCAGCACCTCTTCGGTGCCTGCCACGGAAAGCTGTGAAGGGGAGAAGCCTCGCGGAGTTTTGCAACCTTCTCGCTGCGTTTGCCTCGCGAGCTGGAAGTGAGCAGCTTGCAGGCAGACGCCGGGATTCGCTCCCCGGGCACGCCGGGGCTGCGAGTGGAGAAACACGAGCGAGGTTTCGGCCTCCTGCCCCACAGGAAGCTGGAGGAGGGCTCTGGGAGTGTGGAGCAGGCAGTGCAGGTGTCTGCTGAGCTCAGAGGGGCTCCCGGACCCCGGGGTGGCAGAGGGAACGGCATCATAGGGCTCAAATCTACTTCCCAGTGGCCAGGTCCCCATTGCCAGCTACGGCCATGGGCCCTGCGTTGGGGTGGGCTGAGCTGGTGCCCCCCGAGCCCACTTTGCAGTGAGATTTTGGCCACCACACTTGTTAAAAGCCAGCCTGGGTGCAGGCAGGGCATCCAACCCCCGGTGCGCAGGCACGGACGGTGATAAATTAATGACCTGATTATGGGTGCCCTCTGAAGCGCGGGGCAGGCTCCATGGGAATGCCCGCCGGAGCCGCCAAGTGTAATTACCGGTTAATCAGCAGGGACCTGTAATTATAGCAGTCACAGGGTATTTAAGTGCTGAGGGTTTTCCCAGAGCTGTGCCCTGCTGCTCTGCTCATAGGAGCTGGGGGACACCAGTGCCGGGGGTCCCCAGCCACGTGCAGCCCCCCTGGATGGAGCCAGGGTCACCTTGGCACAGCCAGTGGGGCTACAGGTCCCTGGGGGCCGAATTACGGTTGTGCAGAGCCCCTTGGGCACCCCTGGATGCCGTGACCCTGCCTGGGGACACACTCATCCCACGCAGCATCGTGTCGTGCAGGCGCTGCTCATTTTCCTTCCTGCCTGTTTCTCCCGCAGGGACCTGAGCGAGAACTTCATCCAGGCCATCCCCAGGAAAGCTTTCCGCGGGGCCACCGACCTCAAGAACCTGTGAGTGGCAGCAGGGCCGGGCACGGGCTGGCACGGAGGTGTCTGGGGCCGGCTGGGCAGCGGGCAGTACGGGGAGCCAGCCGGCGGCCCTGCGCTGTCCCAGCAACGCTCCTGCTGCTTTCTCCCGTAGGCAACTGGACAAGAACCAGATCAGCTGCATCGAGGACGGTGCTTTCCGTGCCCTGCGGGGCCTGGAGGTCCTGTAAGTGGCCAGGGGCCAGCTGCAGTCCCCAGCCCACATGCCCTCCCTCGCCTCTCCATCCCCAAAGTGGGGAGTGGGTGGGTGCCGCTGCTCCCAGGGGTTGGTGCCGCCTGGACCATCCCGCGCCCCCTGACCTGCCCCCCTCTGCCTTCCCGCAGGACCCTGAACAACAACAACATCACTTCCATCCCCGTGTCCAGCTTCAACCACATGCCCAAGCTGCGGACCTTGTGAGTGGGGGGCCGTGGGGGTGGGAGGGGACGGAGGGGCTGGAGGGGCCATCCCCCAGGCGAGGTGGCCTTGGCAACCCGGGAAGATGCCCTCAGGTTCCCCATGACTGCCTCCGCACCCTCTCCGTGTGCCAGTGGCCTTTGGGTTGGAGAAAATGGGGCCACCAGAGCTCGGGATGGTGGGCAGGGGGCATCCCCCAGCCGCTGACCCCCCGTCCTCCCGCAGCCGCCTGCACTCCAACCACCTCTTCTGCGACTGCCACCTGGCCTGGCTGTCGCAGTGGCTCCGCCAGCGCCCCACCATCGGGCTCTTCACCCAGTGCGCGGCTCCAGCCCAGCTCCGCGGCCTCAACGTGGCCGAGATCCAGAAGAATGAGTTCAGCTGCTCCGGTGAGGGGCTCGGGGAGGCGGCGGGCACCGGGGCAGGGACTCGGACAGGGGGCACAAAGTCTGCCCCGTGGATTCAGCCCACCTCTGCTGCCTGGGCTCAGCTGCGTGCCACGGGCTCCAGCCCTGGTGTGGGGACACCACGGGGACACCTGCACCCTGTTGCTGTGACAAGGGGGTGTAAGTCCGTGCCCAGAAGGCCATGCCCTCTGGATGGGGTTGGGGCACAGCGGGACCTTGTGCACCCGTAGCTCTGTGCCACCAGGGTCCCCTCCCGGGGCGGTGCCACCCTCCTGTCCCAGCCCTTTGCAATCCCCGTGCTGGCCACTTCCCCGGCAGGACAAACGGAGGCGGCTCGTGCCCAGCTCTGCAGCTTGTCCTCCGGCTCCTGCCCGGCCATGTGCACTTGCAGCAACGGCATCGTGGACTGTCGGGGCAAGGGGCTGACGGCCATCCCCGCCAACCTGCCCGAGACCATGACGGAGATGTGAGTGCGGGGCCGCGGCGGCGGGTGGCTCAGGGCGGGGGGACACGGGGACGAGTGGCCCTACGGGGTAGAGGGCCTTGCCCTTCCCTCCCACTGCCCAGGTTCATCCCTGGATTTAGCTGCATTAAAAATGTAAATAGAGAAATAATCTCCTTAGGGGAATCCAATTACGGCGCAAAGCCCCTGCTGGGATGCCAGGCATGTGAGGCAGCCGGCGCCCCCAGACCCAGGCTGCTGGGGGGAGGAGGTGCTGCCCCTGCCCCCAGTGCTGCCCCCTGCCCTATGTGCCCCCCCATTGTGGTCCCCCCCACGTCACCTTCCCTCCTGGAGAAAGCCCTGACCACAAGCTGCAAGTTGTCCCCAGTGCTGCTCCAGTGGGGCGATTCAGTGCGAGCCTGAGGTCTTGCAGCCCCCCCAGCCCGTCCAGGGGGTGCTGGGGCTCAGCCAGCCCCCAGCCCTCACCTCTCCTCTTTCTTATTGCAGACGCCTGGAGCTCAACGGCATCAAGTCCATCCCCCCCGGTGCCTTCTCCCCCTACAAGAAGCTGCGGAGGATGTAAGCGTGCGCCCCGGCCCCAGCACCCCGAACCCCCCAGGCTGCTGCCGGGAGGACCCCAGCAGGAGGACGGGGATGTGGGGTGAAGGAAAAAGGGGGTGAGGCCACCTTGTCCCTTTGGGTTTCAGAGACCTGAGCAACAACCAGATCTCAGAGATCGCCCCCGACGCCTTCCAGGGGCTGCGCTCGCTGAACTCGCTGTGAGTGCCCGCACCGGGGGCACGGGCGCAGGGTGGAGGTGGCACCCCCGGGTGCTGCCCCGTGCCGCCCCCACCCGACCCCTCACGCCCCCCTTTTCTCCAGGGTGCTGTACGGCAACAAGATCACGGACCTCCCCAAGGGCGTCTTCGGGGGACTTTTTGCCCTGCAGCTGCTGTAAGGCTCCGGTGGGATGCTCCGCGGGGACACCGGGGCCGTTGGTGCCATCGGCCCTGGGGTTCGGGGTTCGCCACATCCTCACCTCCTGCCTTCCCCGCCAGGCTCCTCAACGCCAACAAGATCAACTGCGTGCGGGCGGACGCCTTCCAGGACCTGCAGAACCTCTCGCTGCTCTCGCTCTACGACAACAAGATCCAGAGCCTGGCCAAGGGCACCTTCACCTCCCTGCGGGCCATCCAGACCCTGTGAGTGCCCTCGCTGCAGGGCGGCGTCCTGGGGGGTGCTGCAGTGGGGTCCCCGTGCGGTGGCAGCAGGTATCCCCCGGCGTGGCTGCTGGTCACCCGCTGCCCTCGGCGCAGGCACCTGGCCCAGAACCCCTTCGTCTGCGACTGCAACCTGAAGTGGCTGGCGGATTTCCTCCGCGCCAACCCCATCGAGACCAGCGGCGCCCGCTGCGCCAGCCCCCGGCGCCTGGCCAACAAGCGCATCGGGCAGATCAAGAGCAAGAAGTTTCGCTGCTCGGGTGAGAGCCGTCCTCGTCCCCCTCCTGCAGCCCTCCGTCCCCTGCCGTGCACTTGGTGGTGCTGATGTGCTTTTTCTTTCTGCAGCCAAGGAGCAGTATTTCATCCCAGGTAAGAGGCAGGGGTGCTCGTGCAGGACCCGGAGCTCTGGGCCTGCGTTTCCCGTATTTTATGGTTGCTGAGGTCTGGGTGCTGCGCTACCAAAAGCGCTGGGCAGCCCCCGAGCCCCTGCCCTCGCGCAGGGACGGAGGACTACCAGCTCAACAGCGAGTGCAACAGCGACGTGGTCTGCCCCCCGAAGTGCCGCTGCGAGTCCGGCGTGGTCGAGTGCTCCAACCTGAAGCTCACCAAGATCCCGGAGCGCATCCCGCAGTCCACGGCCGAGCTGTAAGAGCCGCTGCCCTCCCCTCCCGCGGCCGCAGCCTCGCCGGCGCCGGGTTTCGCTGAGGGTTCGGTTTGTGCCAGGCTCTTCGCAGCCATCTCCTGAGCTCTTTTCCCTGCTGCCCACCCCAGGCGCTTGAACAACAACGAAATCTCTGTCCTGGAGGCCACCGGCATCTTCAAGAAGCTCCCTCACCTGAAGAAAATGTGAGGATCAGGCAGGCACAGCCCTGCCGGCAGTGCCTGGGGGTGGGAAGGTGCACGGGGTCCTGATGTCGGGGTGCGAAACGGGGGCACATGCCCCCCCGAGGGACCCCCACCATCGTGGGGTGTTCGGTGGGACTCAAGGTGGCAGGTTTGGGTTGCAGCCAGGGCAGAGCCCCCCTGTCCCAGCCTGCTGCTTGCTCCTCCCTGCAGCAACCTCAGCAACAACAAGGTGTCCGAGATCGAGGACGGGGCGTTCGAGGGGGCCGCGTCTGTCAGCGAGCTGCACCTCACCGTCAACCAGCTGGAGTCGGTGCGCAGCGGCATGTTCAGGGGCCTGGACGGGCTCAGGACCCTGTGAGTCTCCCTCCACCATGGGGACGGGGATGTCCCTGCTCCTTTTGCCCATGCCACCGGGCTGGTGCTGTCGGCATCGCTGTGGGGCCAGCTCGGGAGCACCGTACCCAGCCCCTGGCTGCATCCAGAGCTGGGGCTGGGCTCAGCTGCATCCCCTGAGGGTGGGCAGAGGCTTCTCCAGCCGCCCAGGTCCTGCCTGAGGTGTGCGCAGCCCGGGCACGGTTATTAGGTGCCCTGATTCCCCGCAGGATGCTGAGGAACAACCGCATCAGCTGCATCCACAACGACAGCTTCACGGGGCTGCGCAACGTGCGCCTGCTCTCGCTGTACGACAACCAGATCAGCACCATCGCGCCAGGCGCCTTCGACACGCTGCAGTCCCTCTCCACGCTGTACGTCAGGGGCCCTGGGGAGCTGCCCCCACCCCGGGGGTGCTCACAGAGGGGCTGGAGGGAGGGTGGAGGCGGGTGGTGGTCCCGGCCCCTCGGCTTCCCTGTCGCACCGGGGGTGCGGGAGGTGCAGCAGACCCGGGGGGCTGCCCCGGGTCTCAGGTGGTGCCCCCTGGCTCCCCCCCATGTGCAGGAACCTGCTCGCCAACCCCTTCAACTGCAACTGCCAGCTGGCCTGGCTGGGGGACTGGCTGCGCAAGAGGAAGATCGTGACGGGGAACCCGCGGTGCCAAAACCCCGACTTCCTCCGGCAGATCCCGCTGCAGGACGTGGCCTTCCCCGACTTCAGGTGTGAGGAAGGTAACTCACATCCTCCCGTCCCAGCGCCGCCCCTGCTCCCGTGCCAGCCACCAGCACCCCACGGCGAGCTGGGGTCCCCCCGCCCCTCGGTGCCCTCCCCCAGGGATGCCCCAGAGCTGGGCAGAGGGAGCGGGCAGGGATCATGAATGTCGAGAGAAAAGCCCCTTCTTAAAGAAAAATTAGAACAGCTTTTCAGCCCTCTGGAAAATATTTACAAACGAATCATCCTCCTCCAACTCGTCACAGCCCAAAGGGTTGCATCCTGCGCCTTGCCTGGGGGGGTTAGATAACGCACTACACCACCTAGTCCAGCCTCATCTGGTGCTCGTGGGCTGCCACCCTGTGCCCTGGTGACACTGCGGCTCTTGTGTCCCGTGCAGGTCAGGAGGAGACGAGCTGCATCCCGCGGCCCCAGTGCCCTCAGGAGTGCACCTGCCTTGACACCGTGGTCCGCTGCAGCAACAAGCACCTCAAGGCCCTGCCCAGGGGCATCCCCAAGAACGTCACGGAGCTGTGAGTGCCGTGCTGAGGCTCTCCCTTCATCCTCCGCCGCTCTGCTGCAGGGCGTCTGGGGTCGGGGTGCACCCCTGTCCTGGCTGGGGGCACAGGGGCCGTGCCCAGGTGCTACCCCAGCATGGGGCTGAGCCCCTCTGCAGCCTCAGGGCCCTCAGGGGTGGTGTGCAAGGGCTGTTGTCACAGCGCGGGGTCCCCAGCAGCCTGCCCCATGCACGGGTTGTGCGCATGCATATGCATGACACCCCCTCACACCCCTGCTCCGTCTCGCACCCCCCTCCTCTCCCCACATCCTCTCTCACACATGCCTCGCGAGTGGTTACGGCCGCCCACGCTCGCGGCGGGTGTGTAGAGGCAGCACATGTCTGCCTGCACGCACGCTGCTGGGGGGCTGCCCTGGGGACCCGCGTGTGGGGCCCGTGGGAGTGCAAACGTGTGTTTGTCCCGGCTCCCCGGCAGCCAGGGGGGTCCCCGAGATCCCCGTGGGTGCAGGGAGGGAGGTGATGCTGGGGGTGCTCCTGCAGCCAAAACCCGTGGGGGGCTCGGTGCAGAAGCGGGAGGGCAGAGGGTGCTTCTCGGCCACCCCAAGGTGCTTCCCTTCTCCCTTAGCTACCTGGATGGAAACCAGTTCACCCAGGTGCCGGGGCAGCTCTCCACCTTCAAGTACCTGCAGCTTGTGTAAGTAGCCGGGGCCAGGAGCCCCAGCAGCCAGTCCCTCTGCTGGGAGCCGTGGGTGACAGCTCAGGCTGTCCCCGTGGCGTGACACCCCCGGGAGGGCAGGGATGCGCGCAGGGGACACGGCTGGCTGAGAGCGGTGCCCCGGCACCCCGCGGCCATCGGAGCCGTGCGGGAGGGTGGGCAGCCAGCGGGGCCGAGGCAGGGCTGGCCCCAGCCCCTGGGCTCTGTGTTTTGCAGCGACCTGAGCAACAACAGGATCAGCTCCCTCAGCAACTCCTCCTTCACCAACATGAGCCAGCTCACCACCCTGTAAGTGCGCTCCCTGGGCTTGCAGCCTGCCCGAGCTGCGGGGGGTGTTCCTAGGGGACCCCAGAGCCCAGGGGTGCCGGGGACACCAGGATCTCCCCCTCCGCCTGGGTGAAGGGGTGGCCGAGCTGACGGGGGTGCCGGGGGGCAGGCTGTGGGGTGGCTGGCGTGCAGCTGGCAGCGGCTTCTTGTGGTGCTCGCCGTGCTGTGTCGCCTCCTCCTTCCCTTGCGCAGGATCCTGAGCTACAACTCCCTGCAGTGCATCCCGCCGCTGGCCTTCGAGGGCCTGCGCTCCCTGCGGCTGCTGTAAGTGCCTGCCCCAGCCCTGCTCTCCGCCCCGCGCTGTCCCCACGTCCCCGTGTCACTCGCAGGGGACCCGGAGGCGCTGGGATCACGGGGCTCCCCGTTCTCCGCAGGTCTCTCCATGGCAATGACATCTCCAGCCTCCCCGAGGGCATCTTCGCGGACGTCACCTCCCTGTCCCACCTGTGAGTATCTCCTCGGGCAGAGGGCTGAACGCGGGCTTGGGAGAGCTGCAAAAGGGCTGTCTGGGGGCCGTGCTGCTCCCCGTTCCCTTTGGGCTGGTGCTGGGGGCAGTGTTTGCAGGGCGTTCCAGTGCTGTGCTGGCCCTCCCCATGCTGAAAGCCCTGCTCCAGGTGTGCACATGCTGTGTTTGCTGTGCCATGGTGGCGCCTTTGCTGCTCTCTGTGCCGGCAGCTGGTCCTGCTCCCGGCATCTGGGGCACTCAGGCTGCTCCTGCGGATGCTGAGAGCACCTGAATTGATGGGCCGCCCTCGGGAAGACCCCCTGCCCTCGCCACCCCTGCCCCTTGCCGCGAGCACTAGCAGCCCTCCGTCTCGCCGCCCGCCGGCAGTGACAGCCCTGCACAGCCCCGCTGCTGCCGGCTCGTGCCGCTGCTGCCTCCTCAAGGCCTGGCACCTCTCCCGAGCACGGCGTGCTCCGTCCCCACCGCCTCGCGTCCGCCCTGCCTCTCTTACCCCCCTGCTTGCCCGTGCTGGGGCTGTGGGAGATTTTTTTTCCCTGCATTTTCCAGGCGTGGCAGATGAAGCGCCCTTCCCTGCAGTGGGCTGGGGGCTCAGGGTGTTTTAGCACCAGGACGGGGGACGTGGGCAGGGGGGGAGGCACCGCAGCCCTCGGGGCCCCCAGCTTTGCCCTTCCTTCCCCTGCAGAGCCATCGGGGCCAACCCCCTGTACTGCAGCTGCAACCTGCGCTGGCTCTCCAGCTGGGTCAAGACGGGGTACAAGGAGCCGGGCATCGCCCGCTGCGCCGGGCCCCCCGACATGGAAGGGAAGCTGCTGCTCACCACCCCCGCCAAGAAGTTTGAGTGCCAGGGTGAGCAGCGCCCGGGCTGTCTGTCCGTCTGTCTGTCTGTCCGTCCACCCGTGCCCTCCGTGGGCGAGCCCGGCTGCCTCCTGCTCCGTGCACGGCAGCGATGCTCCGTGGGCACGAGGGACACCGGCGTGTGGAGGATTTCATCAAATAGGGTTTTTTCTGTCCCCTTGCTGGTGGCAAATCCCTGGTGACCAACAAGCACGTGGCCGTCCCCGCTGCCTCCCCGTGCTCACGGCCGCATCCCCGCTTCCCTCCCCGCAGGGCCCCCAGCCCTGAGCATCCAGGCCAAGTGCAACCCCTGCCTCTCCAGCCCCTGCCAGAACCAGGGCACCTGCCACAACGACCCGCTCGGCTCCTACCGCTGCGCCTGCCCCGCCGGCTACAAGGTAGCGTGGCCCTGGGGTCCCCAGCCAGGGGGGACACGTCCCTGCACCGTGTGGGGTCACAGCACGGGGGCTCTGCACGCCCACAGCAGCCGGGGGGGGGGGACGGGGCACGGTGCCATGGCCCCCTCCTCGCTCCCACTGCTCCCTCCGTCCCCAGGGTAGGGACTGCGAGGTGGCTCTCGATGGCTGCTCCTCCAAACCCTGTGCCAACGGCGGCACCTGCCAGCCCCAGGAGGGGGAAGGAGCCGGGTTCAGGTGAGTGCTGCATGGGGACCCTTAAAATTTGGGTGTTGGGGCAGCGGCGTGGAGCTCCGGCACCCCAGGGACATGCAAGGTGCTTCCTTCCTCTGGGACACTGCCCAGCTCCTGGAGACCCAGCACCTCTGTCCCTCTGCTGGGCACTGTTTGCAGCCCTGGTACACACAGGATGCGGCCCTGGTCCCGCTGCCGTGCCCCTGCCTGACCCTCACTACCCCGAACGCTTCAGGCTTTTCTGGGAACTGGGGCGCAATTAGCAGCCGAAAATAGCCGCCGGGCTGCGGGAGGAGGAGGGCTGCGCAGCCTCCCGGCCTGCCGCGCTAAATGGCCTCTCTCAGCCCGTTGTCTTGGCAACTCAGCATCCTCACCGAGCGCCCGGCCCGGCTGGGCCGCGCTGCTCCCGGGGCAGCTGCAGGGCAGGGGTGCGCAGGGCCCTGCTCCCCGGAGCCCCCGTGCGCACGTGTGCTCTGTGCCAAGGTCACGTGCCAGTGTTTTTGGGGAGATTGCCCCAAAATGCTGTTTTCTGCCTTGTAGGTGCCTGTGTGCAGAGGGCTTTGAGGGCCCGAGCTGCCACACCATCAGTGACCCCTGCAAGGAGCACAGCTGTGAGAACGGGGGCTCCTGCGTGCCCGGGGCCACCAACTACACCTGCCTGTGCCCTGCCCGCTACGCAGGTAACTGGTGCGGGAGCCAGCTGGCCCCACGGCCTCGCCATCCCATCAGCGGCCGTGCCCGGAGTTTCTCTGGGGTCTGAGGCTGTCCCTCGGGGTCTGGAGCTGTGTGGGGACCCCTTTGGGTACCCCCCGGCACCCCCTTTCTGCTCCACAGGGGATTTCTGCGAGCAGCCACCAGATTTCTGCTCGGCCGAGCTCAGCCCCTGCCAGCACGGCTCCACGTGCATCTCCACCAGCCAAGGGCCCAGGTGAGCCCCGGCCCACAGCGGGGTTGTTTTTGGGGGGCTGCAGCTTGCAGGGTGGTGGGGGGCACAGGGGAGGGGTGCTGGAGAGTCGCAGCGGGGTCGGGGCAGCCGTGATCCCCATCCTGCCCCAGGTGCGAGTGCGTGCCCGGCTACGTGGGGAGCAACTGCAGCGAGGACTTCGACGACTGCCAGGACCACCGGTGCCAGAACAACGCTCGCTGCGTGGACGAGGTGAACGGCTACTCCTGCCTCTGCACCGAGGGCTACAGGTACCGCCGGGGGGGTTAACGGGGGTGTCACCGCGCAGGAGGGACCAGTCCTGGCCACCGCATCCAGCCATCCCTGCAATGTACGAGGAGAGGCCATCCCCATTCCCGTGGTGTGCTCCCCGGGAAGGTCCCCAGGGCAGGGCTTGGCATCCTTGTGTCCCCCTGGTGCTGCTGGCACCGGGCAGGGCAGGTGGGGACCCCACTGTGGTGCCAGCATCCCGTGGGGCGGGGGGTGACGGGGAGGGAGCTTTCCCAGCCCCGTGCCCAGCGCGCCCTCGGCCCCGCAGCGGGCAGCTGTGCGAGATGCCGCCCCGTGCCGCCGGCCAGCCCGGCCCCTGCGAGCGAGCCGAGTGCCAGAACGGGGCCGCCTGCGTGGAGCGGGGCGCCCGCGCCCTCTGCCAGTGCCTGCCCGGCTTCGGCGGCCCCAAGTGCGAGAAGCTGCTGAGCGTCAACTTCGTGGACCGCGACACGTACCTGCAGTTCACCGACCTGCAGGACTGGCCCCGGGCCAACATCACCCTGCAGGTGAGGGCGCGGGGCCATGCAGGGCGGGGGGGGAACATATGGGGTGCGGGGTCCCACCTCTCCCACCCCCAGGTCTCCACGGCTGAGGGCAACGGCATCCTGCTGTACAACGGCGACAGCGACCACATGGCCGTGGAGCTGTACCAGGGCCATGTCAGGGTCAGCTACGACCCTGGCACCCAGCCCAGCTCAGCCATATACAGGTACCGGCCGCCCCTGATCCCCGCGGCCCCGACCCCGTTGCACGGGCACGGTGCCGCACCGGGGGGACAGGGTGTGTCCCGCTGACACGGCCCTCCTGCCAGTGCCGAGACCATCAACGACGGGCAGTTCCACACCGTGGAGCTGGTGACCTTCGACCAGATGGTGAACCTCTCCATCGACGGCGGCAGCCCCATGACCATGGACAACTCGGGCAAGCACTACACGCTGAACAGCGAGGCCCCGCTCTACGTGGGAGGTACGGGGTCAGCAGGGCGGTGAGGGAGGCAGGGGGTGGCCGGGCACACGGTGACGGCCCCGCTCTCCGCAGGGATGCCCGTGGACGTCAACTCGGCCGCCTTCCGCCTCTGGCAGCTCCTCAACGGCACCAGCTTCCACGGGTGCATCCGCAACCTCTACATCAACAACGAGCTGCAGGACTTCACCAAGACGCGGATGACGCCCGGCGTGGTGCCGGGCTGCGAGCCCTGCCGCAAGCTCTACTGCCTGCACGGCATCTGCCAACCCGCCGGCGCGCACGGCCCCGTCTGCCACTGCGAGCCCGGCTGGGACGGGCCCCACTGCGACCAGCCCCGCGGCGGCCCCTGCCAAGGGCACAAGTGAGTGCCACCACCCTGCCGGCTGCCCCACGGCGCCGGTTCTGCCCCACAAGTGGCCCAGCCATTGCATGCGGTCACCGTGCCGTGTCACACCCGTGCCGTGCCGTACCCATGCTGGTGGCACCGTGCCGCGCGTGTCGGTGCCGTGCTGTGCCTCGCAGCAGGCACCTGACGGCCGTGGGTGCCTGCAGGTGTGTGCACGGGCTGTGCCTGCCCCTCGACGCCCTCTCCTACAGCTGCCAGTGCCACCAGGGCTACCAGGGCGCCCTGTGCAACCAGCCAGCCGCACCGCCTGACCCCTGCCGCCTCCTGCCCTGCCGCCACGGCCGCTGCCGCCTCGCCCCGGGTGGCCAACCCACCTGCGAGTGCCACAGCGGCTACACCGGGGCCCTGTGCGACCAAGGTAGGTGGTGGGGCAGCAGGCGCCAGGGTGGCGGTGCCGGGGGACCGCGTGCCCGGCTGAGTCCCGCTGTCCTGCAGAGCTCGAGTGCCGGGGGGAGCCGGTGCGGGACTACCACCAGGTGCAGCGGGGCTACGCCATCTGCCAGACCACGCGGCCGGTGGCCTGGGTGCAGTGCCGGGGTGCCTGCGGCGGTGACAGCGGTGCCGGCTGCTGCACCGGGCTGCGGCCGCGGCGCCGAAAATACGCCTTCGAGTGCAGCAACGGCGCGACCTTCGTGGAGGAGGTGGAGAAGCCCAGCAAGTGCGGCTGCAGCCAGTGCCTGTGAGCGCCGGGGTGCAGGGGCTGCTGCGGACACCGAGGGGGCCAGCGGGGAGCCCCCGGCGCCAGGACCTTGCTTTGCCCCGCGGCCACGGGCCAGGACGTTTCCGAAGCCCCGTCCGTGTTTCTCGGAGGAGCCCGGCCGGCCTGGCGGGTCCGGAGGAGGGTAGATGTGTTGCATCTAGAGGGTTGGAAAAAAAAGAAAAAAAAAAAAAGGAGAAAAAAAAAAAAAAACACAAACAAAACAAATGTGTAGATAGAGAATTTTTTAAGAACTGCAGCTACACACGTGTATCCAATGTGGGAGCTGTGCCTGGCTGCTCTGCCCCTCTGCCTGCTCTCCCCTTGTCTCTCTGCCTTCTCCCCTGGCGAGAGGAGCACGTGTCCCCTCTGCGTGTCCCCCCCAGCAGCCCAGTCCCTGGTGTCCGGCTGGGGGCTTTCCAACACTTTGTGCTGCACCTGGTGCTGCAGAGCCTCGTGTGCCATGGCAAGCCAGGGCTGGCAGGGGGCCGTGCACCGCAGCCAGCACCCCTGGGTCCCAGCACCCCTCCCTGCCACAGAGCCACCGTCGTGCAGCCAGCAGCGTGCCCAGCCCCATGGCACTAGGGCTATGGTGCTGGAGCCCAGGGCGCTCCAAATGACCCCAGCTCCACAGCAGCAGCCCCCAGGGCCAGATGCCCTGCGGTGCCCGGGGGTGGGTAGCTCAGTAGCACTGGGGACACGAGCAGGATGGACCCAGGAGCACTGAGTAGGGGCACGGGCAGTGGGGCATGGACACCCTTGGGGGTCCTGGCCTCGCTGTGCAGTGCCTGGTGCGCAGTGACGCCCCACTGGGGAGGGGGCTCAGGGCTCTGGGCCCCTCTCCCCATTGCTCTGTGTGTAGAGGGAGGCGGTGCTCCCCCCCCCCCCAAACCCCAGCCCTTCCTGCTGGGGCAGGCTGTGACACTGTGCCCTTAGCACTGGGGGAACCCTTGGTGCCCTGCTTAGGACGTCCCTTCGGAGGCTGCTGGCGCACAGGTTTGCGATGCCAGGGCTCGAGCCTTACGGATGCTGAAGGTGCCTGAGGCAGGGGCAAGCCTGGAGGTGCCACAGCTGCCGGCACAGATCCCACCAGGACTCAGGTGGGGGCTGTCGGTGCTGGGCAGCTGGTGCAAAGCTGGTGGTGCTGGAGGACACGCTGGGTTGGCACGGCACCGGGGGCACCACGCACCCCGACATCTGCGGCAGCATTGCTTCTACGGCCATGGGGGCCAAGGATGATGCGAGCCTGAGCTGGGACCCCACACATCCATGGCAGGGCACCCCCACATCACCCGGGCGGACCAACCCCTCCCAGGGCTGCAGCCCCGATTCTCTCCATCGCATCGCACCAGCGCGTTGGCCTCGGATCCGCACCGGGTGCAGCCGGCTGATGGGTGCTGTCGCCGTCCCCACTCACCGCTGGCCTCCAGGACAAGCCCACTGCTGCGGGGACGTCGCTGCCACCAGCACCCCTCTGCTGCACGGCGGAGCCAGGACGCCTCTCATTTTGCCCGTGGCCCGGTGGGGCTTGGTTGTGTTGTGGTTTTGTTCTTGCTGTAAGCTAACCGCTAAAGTATCTCTTTATACAGAATACTTACAGATTCTAATATATATTTGTATTTCATTTTGTTATAGTATTTTTATATGTTCGGGGTCAACAAACGCTGTTTTCTTTTTGTTTACAGATGCTACTGGGCAGGAAAGTGACGGTGGCTTTGTTTGGCCCGTGGGGTTTGTGTGTGTCACTGTTGAAGACGCTGGTTTGTACTAGGCTGGGGAGGGCGGCGCTGAGCATCCCTTCGCTGGCAGAGGCTGTATTGTTTTAGGAGATGTTCGGTATTGTCTATGTTGCCTTCCACGTGAACATGACATTGATTCATTCCGAGCCCCGGCCTCGTCTTTCGGGGGGGCACCACGGGCCGGGCACACGAGGCAGTGGCATGGCGTGGGGACAGCACGGGCAAAATGGGGACCTGCAGCTCCTGGAGCAGCCACGGCCGCGGGCTTTGGGGCTGTCCCCCTTCTCTGGGGACAGCCAGGGTTATTTGTGCAAATATCCAGCCCTGCAGCACACGGCCGTGCCACGGCACCAGGGCTTGCGCTGCTCGTGGGGAGCTGGAGCACGCCCCCCCACTCCTTCGCCCAGTTATCACAGCAAACCGACTTTGATATCAAAGAAACGTTTAATAAGCTGCAATAAAATACGGACCTTTAGAAAGCTCAGAGGGTGAATATCAACAATGGAGGAGGAAAAGAAAACAAGGTGGTGGGAGTCCTTGAGGAGTTCAAATCTGAGTCAGGGACCTTTTACCTGTAACAAGAACACAGCTTCCTCGATAGTCTAGTATGAAATAAAAGACAGGAGCACAGAGTTCACAGAATGTCAACATTTAGAGAGTTGATACATAGTCAAAGTTCAAATGACCCAGCTCTTATAGCTATACATATTGATTTAAAGCAACTTAATATAATCTTATTTTATTTTTTTTTTTAATATATACACTTTCAAAGGTTCGTCAGGTGAGGTATGTAAACATTATCTAATGGAAACCCCTCTCAACATTTCCAACCAATAATTCACAGCAGACAGTCCATGTTCTCCAGGCGAGACGCGGCGCTTCGACACCCGGAGCACACGGGAGCGCAGCCCCGGTGCAGCCCCCAGCTGCCGCTTCCCATCGCTGTTCTGTCAAGTTCACATTGGTTAGGCTCAAACATACAGTACCGGACAGGAGGACTTTTCAGATCAGTGTCTAAAATTCATACAGGAACAAACAGAGGGACGAGACTCTCCCAGGGAAGCAGACACAGGTGAAGGAGAAACGCTTGCTATGGGGGTGGAACTAATATTTAAACGCCGAGTATCGTAAAGAGAAAAAAACGCACTGGGTTGGTGCATTTATTTTATTACTTTTTTTTTTTCCTTTTTTTTTTTTTTTTGTTTTTCCACATAACTGTTCCAAGGGCGAAGGATGCCTGGGGTTCGTGGGAGCCCTGCGCAGAGCCCACCCTGCCCCCTGAAATTAGCGACCTGTTGCCACAAGGCGGGGCTGACCCCGCTCACGGCTGGGGCGCAGCCAGGGCGCGCGCCCAGGCCAACGGGGCTAGAAACCAAAACACACACACCAAAAACAGCAAGAAAAAATCCACGCACACCTGGGGAAAAAAACGAACACGCAAACGACCTCAACCCCCCTAGAAGGAGAATAAAAACTGCAGAACGGCAAGCAAGTAGGCAAACAGCCTCCCGGAGCTGGCTCGGCTGTCGGCAACTGCCCGCTCTGCCCCGGCCGTCCGGGGGGCTCCGGGGGTCGGGCAGCTGCCTCTCTCTCCTTGAGAACCCCGTCTCGCCCATCAGAGACCCCCACACCCCCCCCCCCCGAGCTCTTTCCACCGAGCCCCCCCGTCATCCAAGCAGACATTATTACTACAAATCTTATTGCTTGCAGTGCCCCCCTCCCCGGGGACCCCCGGCCCTCCCGGCCGGCCACGGCAGCTCGCCGCCTCCCCGTGGCCTCCGGCCGGCTCTGACATCATCAAAACTGAGATGAAGAGTTAATGCTTCAACGCTGATGCGACACAAAAACCAACCCAACACCGTCACCGTCCCGTCCCCCCCCAGCCCCAGCCCCCCCATCCCACCCCCCGCGATAAGCCGGCCCTCTGGTCGCGGCAAGCTGCGCCCCCGGCACAGGCTGGGAGACCCCCCCGCCAACCAACACCAGTCAGAACAAGAACCTGTGGAAAGCCCATGAAATAAATATATATATATAAAAAAAAAAAAAAAAAAAAAACTATTTACAATATTAGATCTGTGAGAAGTGAGAGAAAAATGCTTTTTCCTGCCCCAAAAGCTTAAAAAGTAGGTTAGCATCCTGCCGCCTAGCACAACACTATCTTACATGGCACCTACACATAATATATATTCACATTTCATTTTAAAATTAGGTACTCTTACAAACAGACTTAGAAAACATTGGCTAGCAATGCGGTCCGAGGGACCGGCGGGCGAGCCAACGCCGCGAAAGCCGCCCGGCTGCCTCTCGACGTCTGCGGCCGCCCCGAAGCTGCCAACGTGCCCTGAATCAAAACCGCCAGCTGCCCCCGCGGCCCCCGGGGAGGGGTGGAAGTGCCCTCGAACCGGAGGGGGTCCAGAGGGAGGGAGGGGACGAGGAGAGCCGGGGACCGTGATTTCCGCTAAGCCTAGGGGTGATCTTAATACAAACAAGAACTCCTGAGAACATCTTAGAACAGATGGATTCATTTCACAACCACCGAGCTAAAGGATGGGCTGAACGGACGCTACAACACACGGGGGACGCGCGCGATGCCGGGGAACCATACCCTCATGGTTTGCTCAAAAACCTACAGCTACGAGAAAAGCGTCAGCGGTGTTCCCCGGCGGGGGAACCGGCCTGTCCCTGCCTCACTCGTGTACCCTCTGAAGGCAGGACCTGAGCCGTGGGACCCCCGGGACCGGGCTGGTGGCCTCTGGCGATGGGGAGGGCAGAGACCCCCAGTGCCTCCCACCGCCTACGTGGGGACCGCGGCTTTCAGTCTCCTTGAACCGGGACCGCAGCTGTCAGGCTGCAAGAACGCGAGCTGGAGAGAGAAACTGTCCATTTAGCAAGTCTTAAGAGCAGGGCAGCAGCAAATCCGTGTCCTTCTGAGATTGCCTCTCCGTTTCCGGGAGGTTCCCGGGAGCTGGCAGAGCTTTCAGAAACACCGGCAGAGGTTTGCGGAGGTGCCGGCGAGCGGCTGGGACGCGGGCCAGGCTGCGCTCTGCTCGCTGCACGCGGGCAGGAGGCTGAGCTGCTCCCGGGGACGGGGTCACCTTGCTGTCCTGGCCCAAGGGGACGACCAGTGACGCAGCAGAGAGCTTGCTTGAAAGAGTCAGCTTCTGCTAGATTAGCTCCTGGGAGAAAGTCGGCTGCGAATACGTAGCAGGGCAGTGCTTGCAGAGCAACACGGCCACACGCTGCACCCATGTGAAAATGGCCTCATGAGTGAGGAATACGAACACTGCACATCTGGGATACACAGCACGCACCCGACAGCAGAGAAACCGACTGCAGGGATGTCAAAGCTGGACATCTAACAGCTGCAGGTGGAAGGAGCCGTCCTGGGCTCCAGCTGCTCTGGATGCAGCTCTCGAGCATCACGGACATATGCCCGATAGATAAAGTTTGACCCAGCACAGCACACGTGGCCAGGCCAGCCCTTCCTGGTGGCCACATGAGAAGAGCTCCCAGCCACGTGAAGCGGGAAGACCCAGAGCTGCCAACGACACGGCGAGGGAGAAGATGACCGAGCAAAGGAACGAGGGGACCCGGCAGAAGAGGGACACCAAGGATGTCTGTGGAGACGCAGGGCTAGAAAGATGCTGCTCCTGATCTATGGACTGAGGAGCTGGGATGGGAAACAGTTTCAAGAATATGATCAGAAGCCAAAGGGGCAGCAGAGGTAACGGCACTTGGCTCCTCCTGAAATGAGGGAGCGAGCGGGGTGGCACGGAGCAGGAGCGCAGTGAGGCCGTGGGGCTGAGGAGGGCACTGCGGCAGTGCCCGCGGGCAGCTCTGCACCTGAGCAAACCAGGACGCAGCGGATGCCCCTGTAAAATCAGGCAATAAATCACGCTGCTCATTTCCTTCCATTCCTTAAGATCATCTGCAACTCCCCGTGCATCCATTTCAGTGCGTAAAAGCTGCATTTACTGGAAAGGCGCTGCCGTAAAGCAGGGGCCACGCCTCAGCAGCGCTCCTCACCGCGTGCCTCACTGCGGGATGGAGAGAAACGAGCAGAGCACGGCCTCAGCCACGGCCAGGGGCAACCGGCTGCAACACGAGGGCTGTCTGGAAGAAAAGGAGCAACAGTTCACATCTGAGCGCTGACGAAGAGAATGGAGCTACCCAGGCAATGCCAGCCTGCCTCGCACGCAGACCCTTTAATCTGTTAGGAAGTTAAAACATTCCTCCTTCCCTCCCCAAAATACAGCACTCACAAAAGCAGGTGTGAAGCCTGTTAAAAGCAAGTCACCGCCTGCAAGACCTGGAAGCTACAACTGGTGTCAGCACGAGAACGTGCACAGGAGGCGAAGAAGGGCCAGGGACGGCATCTCCCGAGGGCAGAGGCAGTGAGGAAGGCAGGCTGGCACCGAGCTGGAGGTTCCTCCGAGCAGAAAGCCTTCACATGCTTTTCTAGAGATGAGGAGCATCTCTGGCATCTCTGAGCCAAGCGATTGCACCAACCTGCAATTCAGACACCCTGCAAGACAGCGCCCGTGTGCCCACCTCAGCCCGGGCTGGGTCACACTGCTTGCTGCAAGAACCCAGCCCCAGGTGATGGCTGCATGTAACCCGTCCCTTCCCCAAGGCAAAAGCTGTCATTTTTAAATTACGAGGAAGAGCCAGCCTTCTGCCGCCTCGCCAGGTGCCCCACGGCCCAGGCTGCTCCCAGTCCTCCACATAACCAAGACTGTGCAGCATGCAGACACGAAACACACCCCTCTGTTTCCTCAGCAAGAGGTACCCAAATTCAGATTTACAGCCCAGCCCAGCTCCCGTTACAAGTCAGTAGCATCTTTGCACAGATTTTGGGAGCGTTACCCTTTGAGTGGGAAAGCCGCGGCTTGCCACGCACGCCAACATCCCCAGGGACAGGCAGGGCTGCTGGCTCAAGGCCATCAGAGCTGGGACGAGCTGCTGGGGCTCCGACCACGATGCCTGCGTGGTGCCCGGTGTGGCCAGGGCCGGGCCAGCACCGCCTCGCTCCTGCCTCCCGACAGCTTCGTGGAGCTCTCATCCTAGCGCGGCTCCTGCTCCCAGAAGCGCGGACGATGGAAAGCAGGATGCCTGCATGCGCCAGCGGAAGGCGGTGAAAAATTAAAAGCAGCACACGAGGGAGGAAATTCTGAGGGAGATCAGGGGCTCAGGCATGCCAGAGCCGCGTGTCTGTGCAGCAGCTGCCCCAGCCAGAGGAAGAGGAGGATGAGGATGCAGGCCGGGAAATGGGAGGGAGAGAGAACCTGTGAGAAAGGTACGGAGCAGTCATTTGACTGCCAGCAGTGCCCTCCTGCCTCACACCTCTCCTGAAACGCTTTTAAATCTTTTCTGATGGAATGTTTGACGTATTTAATCCATGCAGTAAAAATTAAAGTGATAGATAACTTTGCATTAATCTGTACAGGGACTGACAGGCTCGATTTAATCACTTCATCACTGTTCAGAGAGTTAACTTACTCTTTCATGATTCGAAGGAAAGGTAAAAGATCTTCTTTATATATCAGCCATTTCATAGAAAGAGAAAAACGTGTGGCAGACTCGTGCGTGCCAGCGCTGGGGGAAGGGAACACCTGCAAGGGAGCCGGGGTGCTCTGCAAAGGGCGCGCGCATCTCCAGCGCCTCGCTCCGTCCTCTGTACTGCGTGGGTACCAGGAAAGATTTGAAGACAACTAGCTGCTTTCCACAGGATTTGGGATCAGAGTGAACCGTGAAAAGCAATTCCCCTTGCAGCAGTGCTGCTCTCTGCACGGGAGGCTGACGATGGGATTCATGCAAAGAGACCTTGTGCAGCAGCAGGGTGCAGGCAAAGCCATCGAAACGCGGCAGCCGAGCGGGACCCGCGCGGTGCGCGCAGGCTGAGGCAGCGCAGGCCCAGCCGCTGAGCACTGTGCATGGTGAACAAGCTTTCCCCCCAGGGGCCGGGCGCTGGTGACCTGCTCCTCCACGCCAGACGCCCGGCTGGCTCCTACACCCGCTGCACAGGTTTGTGCAGGAGCCCAGAGAGGAGAGTGCAGGCCGGGGACCGGCTCAGCCGGGCTGAGCGCCTCCACGCTGCACAGCCCCGAGACACGAGCAAGGGCGAAGCGACCACACCTTGTTCGTACAAGGACGAAATGCAAACTGCAGTAAAGACTACACCCAAGCCAGCCCCTTCTCTCAGCCCTGCTCCAAAGGCTGCAAATCCAGGCTTAGGAGGGCGCTGCGCAACCAGTGCACGTGGATGTGCTGCCAGGGACTGGGCTCCCCTTCTGCAGGGCACCCGCACCAGAAGGATGTGGGTCTGTAAAAAGGTTCAGCCTCAGCCGAGCACTGAGCACGCTGCCAGAGACCACGAAACCAACCCGAGCGCAGCACGGTGCTGATGGGGAAGGATTTCTGCCCAGCAGCAGGGCACAGCAGGGCCAGCTCGCCCCAAGGCCAGCAGAAACGGAGACGGATAGAGCTCAGCATGCCCCGTGTGCCCCAGGGACAGGGCAGCATCGCTGCCACCACGCTGTGACCGCCACCTCCCTGCCCCGCGGCTGTGCGGGGGGAGCGGGGCTGGGGGTCAGAAGCAGTCGCTGGGTAATACTTGTCTGCAGGTAGCACAACGGGCCACCAGCAGCTGCTACGAACGATCCGACGAATGACAGGTTCACCTTTCTCTCCCTCACTGATGGAAAATGGTTTTGGTTTTGCTTTAAATGCCACTACGAAGACAGACAGAAGTAGGACGCTGAAGGAAAGGGAAATGTTTGTGTGCACCGAAAGGCTGCCGAAAGCTACTTCATGTGCACAAAGGTGGTTTTCTTTCTGCTACAGTACAAGTGCTTGTGCCTCAAGTATAAAACGCAAGCCTCCAAATCACACAGACGAGCTTCTTATTTTTATTTTTAAAGTGATAAATAAGGCACTGTACTTTTAACTAAAACTGCCTGGTTCCGAGGTCCCAAAAGCCCACGGAACGTTCAAACTGCAGAAACTTCCTTCTGAACAGCAGAGACAGACAGGCTGACCTCTTCTCTGTCCGAGACACATCTCCTGATGCCTAAAATCACGGGCGTTATCCTGTAACTGCGGATTTTTAAAGGCTTGCTACAGCTTATAAAAGCAGCTTTAGTTAATGCATGGTAAAGGGTTACTACTATACATCAGTTTTGTACATGGCTACCGGTTCTCCGCTATTTCGTGTCCAGGCGCGAGCGCTTGCTGTGCGAACAGTCAACTTTCGCCCGCAGCTTCCTCTTGCCCTGCGCCCCGCTGCTCTCCTGCATCTTCTTCATCGACCTCGTCAGGGTTTTCCCACCGCCGGGCTTCTTGTTGGCCATCTTCTGTGACCTCGTCGAGGACTCCCCGAGGGGCTTCTGCCGAGGGGACTTGGCCAGCTCCTCGTGGCCGGGGGGCAGCACGGCCCGCCGGCTCGTGTTCTCCTTGCCCTTCCGCACGGGGAGCCGCACCTGCTCCAGCTGCCTTTTTGGGGCTCTTTTCTCTTTCAGAGACATTTTCTTGGCAAGCTTACTGCTCCTCTCCATGGCAGCTTGCTTTCGGGTGGCGGGAGCTTTGGCGCTGACCTCCGAATGCTTTATTTTACCGGCCTTCTTGGCCGGCAGCTTGTCCTTACCGGCGGAGCCGGCGCGCTCCTGGGTGCCCCCGCTCTCCTTCAGCGTCCTCTTCTTCCTGCTGAGCTGCGGGTCGGCCCTGGGCGAGGGCTCCTCCTGGCACCTGCCCTTCCCCTTCCGCCCCTTCCCCGCTCCGTCCACCGCCGGGGATCTAGCCGGGAAGGCGTCTGCTTTGATCTGCAGGGCCAGCTTGGGAGACATCAGCGGGTTGATGCACACGCTCTTGCGGCTGGGCTTGCTCTCCAGGGCCGGCTGCTCCCCGGGGACGTCGCTCCTCCGCTCGGCCCTCGCGGCGCGGTGCTGTGCCCGCAGCTTGCCCCGCAGGTTGGAGTATTTCCGCAGGATGCGGGTGCTGGCCTGCGTGGGCAGGCTGGGGGTGGGCGCCACGCTCCGGTCCTGGCTCGCCTCCTCGGGGCCGGCTTCGGAGGGAGGTGGCTGGCTGGCCCCGCCGGCTTCTTCGGCCTCGGCTCTGTCCGCGTTCTCGCGGATTTTGGCCCACAGCTTTTGGTTCTTCAGGTTGTTCCGGGCCGGGGTAGCGGCGGCGAATTTCTTGAGGTGTTTTTTCAAGCGTTCGGCTTGCAGCGAGCTGGGGTAGAGGCCGGAGGAGGAGTACTTCTGCATGGGGACCTTGATGGGGGGGATCTCCCCCGGGAGACGGGTGTTGAGTTTCTTCACGATCACCAGAGACCTGGTCTCTGTCGTCTCCAGGAACCACTGGCAGATGTCGGACAGCTTGAAGGCCTTCATAAACAGCATCTGGACGGGAGACAGCTTCTGAACTTCCAGCGACCCTCTACTTTTCCGTGTCCTTTTCTTGCTTTTCCAAATCTCCTTCAGCTTGTCGGCTTTGTTCTTCACCTTGGGGGATGGCTGCACTTCCTTCTCCAGCTGAATCCAGCCCTTCTGAACCTTCATGTACTGGGCGTTGAACTCGGCAATCAGCTCCTGGTTCTCCTCTTCGGCACACCACTCCATGAACTTTGGTTTGCTGTCAGCCATGTCTATGTCCTCCAGCGCCAGGGAGTCGTCATTCCCTGAACTGCACTCGTCCCGCGGTTTGGGGGTTGCTTGCACAGACTCCTTCCCTGGTGTGCTCTTTTTTGCAGTGTCAGCGGGTGCGGGCGTGTGCCTTAAGTTATAAAACTGCAGGGCTGACTTTTTGGGCTTCGCAGCCTTCGCTGGAAGATGCTTGCTTCCGCTGGCCCTGCTGCTGGGACACGGAGGCGAGCTGGCCGCTGGCTCGTAGTTCTCCAGCTTTCCTGTGTCCATGGCGCTGTCAGAGCTCTCCTCCTCCTTTGTTCTGGTATCACCCGGCTTCACCTCTGCTTGCTCTGCATCGTCTGCAGGCATGCTGCTTTCTGCGGGGAGGAGGATGCTTGTCTTCTCAGCATCAGCCTGGACACACATCTCCAGCGTCTCGCCTGGTTGACTTAGGCCGCCTTTAGCAGGGGGGTCGTCTTTAGAGGAATCTTCTCCCTCAGCCACAGTCTCTTTCGCTAAGATGCTTTTAAAGGTCTGTCTGGTAGCGACACTGTTCTCCTCACCTGGCTGCTGCTCAGTGATGCTCTCCGGAGCCTGGTCGGTGCTCGGCCCCTCGCTGGTTGTGAGCAGCGCGTTATGGAAGCAGTCGTTTGGGAAGTGCATGGATGCTGCCCCGTCCAGGTGCACTTCTCTCTTGAACCGCTTAGCGCCAGGACTCTTGGAGAGTTTGATCTGAAGGCAAGGAAGCTGCACGGAGCTGGAAGAAGCAGCGTCCTCAGCACTGCCCTCGGCAGGTGACTGGGACTGCTGGCTTCGGAGACGCCGGTCGGATGCCACGAGCGTTCTCCTTCCTTTCTTTCGCTTCTTGTCTAGACTGTCTTTGGAAGAGATAGAGTCTTTCTCTGCTGTTTCCAAGCCATCGGGTTCAGGCAGCGTTTCCCCTTCAGCAGGCTCTTTTTCACCCGCCGGGCTGTTGTTCTGCACTGCCTCCCCTTCTGAGACTGCAGGGAGGGCTGTGCTGGCCGGCACAGCCTCCTCTTGCTCAAGGGAGCTGTCACCCGGCATGCCCAATAATTCAGCTTCTGGTTTAGCATCGACGCTTTTGTTCACATCCACGCACTGGAAGGCGGCAGGGAGCTCTGGGGGACAATCCCCCTCAGTGGCAGGGAGCTGCTCGGGAGCCTGCGGGTCTGGAGAGGGCGGGGAGGGCTCTGTGGGATGTACCCCGCAGAGCTCTGCACCAGCAGCGCCTGGAAGCTCAGCAGGGTCCCTCGGGCCAGCACCGGCCAGGGGTACTGCGTCCAGAGCAGCGGAGGGCTGCAGGGGAGACCCCGGCTCTGGGCTGGCAGGGAGGTCGGGAATAGTTTGCACTCCCGAGCCTGGGGAACCTTCCTCCCCGATGGCTGCTTCAGCAGCAGGAAGGGCAGCAAAGCCCGCAGCCTGCACGGCACCGCTGTCTTTGGAGCTGCTGTCCCCAGAGGAATCCGCACTAGCCTCCAGGGCAGCCGTGTCCCCAGCCCCTTCGCTGCGGGGGGAGCCTGGGGGCGGCGAGCCAGCCAAGCTGTCCTCCTTCTGCGGGCTGGGAGGAGCGGAGAGGGAGAACAAGGGCATGGCCACGGCAGCTTCCCGCGAGCGCAGCACCCGCATGTCCCGCGGCTCCCGCTGGACGCAGCCCAGGTCGCCTCTCGCTTTCGTCTCTCTGCTGGCCGGCGCTCCTTTGGCCAGGAGCCTGAGCGAAACCCTTTTCTCCCCGTCCCGTCCCGTCCCCGACGACCCACCCCCTGAGAGCACCAGAGCCGGCTTCGTGCTTACGAGCGCCTCTGTTCGCAGTGCCGGGTTGCCGCCCCGCTCCTCCGCCCGCGAGCTTTTCACCAGGGTGCGGACGGTCGGGAGCTCGCAGCACTCCCCGTTGAAGAAATAGCCCCGCGTGCTCTTCCTCGCCGTCCTGCGCGACGACACCGAGCGCTGGCTCTCGAAATGGCACTCGGTGATGGGCTGGCTGATGTAGACCACGTCGCACTGGTTGTCGTAGTCGTTGATCCTCAGCCCTGAGGCCTTTTTGCTCTTGCGGGAGGACCTGAGGGAGGCCGCCTTGGCGCGGGGGTGCCCACCGGGGGCCCGGTGGGCGGCTGGCGCGGTGCCAGCGGGCAGCCAGCCCTCTTTGGATTTGTCGAGCGGGCCCTTGTCGGCCGGGTGCAGGTGGCAGCCTGCCTTGCCCTTGGCCATGGCGTGCAGGTGGTTTTCTGGCTTTGGTCTCGCGTCTTGTTCTTTCGCAGCTAGGTCCTGGTGCAAAGATGCTTTTGAGCCGCATTGCAAAGTGTTCTCCTTGTCAGCTCGGCGAGGGGGGCTCACTGCAAAGCCGGGATCCCAGGGCTCTTCCGGCAAGGCTCTGAAAGAGCTCTTCTGGGAGCCCAGACAGCCGTCTAAGCTGTCCTCGCTGCCATTCACATTCGCCACTTTGACAGAGATATAGCCTTCCACTAGAGTCTTACCTGCTATCTGCTCTTTATTGTCCTCACACTTTCTGACACCGGCTTCTTGCTCGTGTCCTGCAACCTGCCCTTCCAGGCTCTTTGCAGTGTGATGGAAATTCAAGGAGGAAGAGTTCAATGTGCTGAGGTATCCTTGGGTGGAGCTGTCCTTTGGGCTAGCAGAACGAAGTCGAGCAACGGGAGGGTCAGAGAAGTCTCTTCTCAAAGCAGGGCTGGGGCTCTCTGCTCTGTCCGTGGATTTCAGCTCTGTGGGCTGCTTCGGGGCTTGTCCTGCGACATGCAGGGGGCCGTCAGACCCCGAGTGTCCCGGCTCTGAGGAAGAAGGGGGCCTTGATTCAGTACAAGTAGCACCCTTATCCTGATTTTCAGTGCTTCGCTGGCTACAACCAGAGCCACAAGTGGAGGCCTCCATGCTTTCGGATTCGGACAACTGCTGGCCTTCAGAGTCCGGTTGTACTTCAGTGTATATGTCGTTTAGCACGCGGATGAATTGCTTCTGGTGGTGTGTACACAGTCTGACCATAAACTTTTCCAGTGGAGACTTCGGCTGATTGTTAGAGTCTATTGCTATTGTCTCTGCTGCATCCTCACTAGAGAGACAAAGAGAGAAGCAATCAGTAACATGTCCCCGGGAACAGAAGTTTATGCTGCAAAACTGGAGCAAGCCTTCTCCTCCCACCCAGGCGTACCACTCGCCTGATCTCCAGGTGAGATCAAGCACCCCGTTGTCAGGAGGTTGGCAGCTGCCCCTTCGGTCCCCAGCACACACACGGACGTATGCACATTGCTGGCAGGGTACGAACTGCACTTCCATTCGTCTCCCACTGCTACAAGACCCGTATAGCTGCACTTCTGCCTAGGGCTCCCTAGGCAGCACTAGTGTGTAGGCGCCATGTGACACGCTCAAAGCAGACCTGAACTTCCTGGTGAGGATCAGATTTGCAACATGCACAGGCCCAACACTTCTGGGAAGCACTGGAACAACTGCAGGCATCTGCATGCTCCATCTGCGCACCAAGGATCTGTGGGAGCAGCGCAGCAGCCCAGCTGGGCAGCCAGACACCTTGAGCTGCTGTTACGTCTGCAAATCCTGCTTCCTTCTAGGTAGCAGAAGGAAGGGTCTATCTGCTAACCGAGCAGACCTCAGCCTCCTCTGTTATCAGAGAAGAAATCTTGGAGGGTTCCCAGCCTGCAGGACATGCATGCAGCAGTGCACCCTCCCGTGGTGCAGTGCCTTGCCATTTGCACTGACCTTTGGTTTGCTGCCATTTAATAAATTCGCTCTGCAGCTGACGGTCTGACTGGCAGCTTGCAGTGGTCACTAAGAAAGTGCAGCTCTACAGCACTGCTGGCTACAGGATCACTGCCACTAGCTACCTCTTTAAAAAGATGATTATCATTTACCTGCTTGGCACAGGCAATTAGGACTTCCTGGTGGAGAGGTTAAGGGATAATTACCCAGTGTTTGCACTAACTTATTAGGAGCGCAGCACCAGGCTCTGCTACCAAAACCGTGCCCATTCCCAGCAGCAGCACAGGCGTTTCCCACCCCATCCCCGTGGGACCTCTGCCAGCCCGGTTTTGGACTAACAGCTGCACTTTGCACCTCGCTGCCCTCCGGGGAGCGAAGCGGTTCCCCCTGCTCCCCTTCCCGGGATGACTCACGGCGTGAATCACGGGAAGCGCAGCGCCCAGGAGGCTGTCAAGGCTCATTGACCCCTGCTGGTGAATCACCACCGCCAGCTACTGTGTGGCATTTCAAGGAGGATTTCGGCAAGGCTCTGCAGCTCCTGCGGACGACTGGCAGGTTGTGCATCTCGCCCAGAGCCGGCGACCAAAAATCCAGCGGGAGGTGGGCAGCCGTGTCGGCTGCCGTCCCTGCTGGAGACCAGCTGAGGCTGGCAACAAAGAGGGAGGAGAGAAAGCCAGGGATGTGGGACGGCCGTGC
The DNA here is from genome assembly GCF_011077185.1 of Oxyura jamaicensis. Lineage (NCBI taxonomy): Eukaryota > Metazoa > Chordata > Aves > Anseriformes > Anatidae > Oxyura > Oxyura jamaicensis. The sequence goes on from NC_048898.1 coordinate 21,971,302, forward strand.
TAGGTGGCAGCCTCTGTGCTGGAACTGGCCTCTGAGAGGTGCTCCCCTGCTGCTTGCTCACTGCCCATCGCTGCTGGCTGGGGACTGGCACTGCCGTGGAGGCACCTCCAGCAACCCAGGGTCTGCTCCCAGACTCAGCAAAGGCCAGGAGAAGGCTTCTGTGGATGGCTCTGGGCTTGGCCACTTGGCCTCCTCTTCACCCAGAAATGGCAGGCTGCAGCCAACAACCTGCTCCGAGCATCTGCTAGCCAGCCCTGAGCTTTCCAGTCTGCCCAAGTTTCAAGCTTTACCCTTCAGGCCTCTTGGGCAGGGTTTTCCCCAAACCCAAAAATTACACTTGGTAAACGTGCTCCAGCACCTCCTGAACCCGGTGCTGGGTCAGCAACAAGCCAGCTCCCTTCACTGCTGCAAGCTGGCAAGCGTGCCCGCTGGAGCCGCCACAACTGGTCGCACCCGGCGCTGCCAGCTCGCAACGCCCGGGGTGAATTTAAAATAAAAACACTCAGGTATACCCCGGCCCCTCTCCGGAGCCCTGCATGGGAAGGGTTGTGCCAGAGAGGATCCCTGCACAGCCCAGCTCCTCCCCTCGCCCCGTAGGATAACAATGGAGATAAAACTTTCCCCGCGCCACCAGGAAGGAGAAGAGGAGGGCTCGGAGGCAGGTCGCCGCGTGGCTCCTTCCCCCCGCCGCTGCGGGTGCATGGCGGCAGGTTTCCCCTTACCTGCCCCAGATCCCAGCTCCGGGGAGTGGCAGCCATCTTCCCCGCCAGCCTGCATTTATAGCCGCAGCCGCCCGAGGTGCGGCCCTGCCCGGCCCCCCCGCCGCCTCGCAGGGATGCCGGAGGACGGGGAAGTGGTTGCTCTCTGTAAACTGAGTCCCTTCTCCCAGGAGAGAAGGCGACAAGGTGCGTGGGGCTGGCGGAGACCCGCGTCCTGCTCACACCACAGCACGGACCTGCGCTCCCCGCTCCCAGGGCCTCAGCGTGCATTGCCCCCTTGCTCTCACCGCCACCCTATTGCCCGACCGTGCTCCAAGGAGTTAATCTGAGATACACGCAGCTTGTTAAGCTGTAAATTTGAAAAACAGAGATAAATATCTTTCCTGCTTGATAAAGGAGGTAACTCCATTAAGACTCAATGCCCTTTGTCCTTAGAAGACCCATCTTGCCCTCAGCGACACCATTCGCCAGGTCTGCAGTCTCATTACCTGCAGGGCTTTCTGTTTTTGTGTTACTGTGCCCAAATGTGGACTACGATTCCTCACCCTGAGCCCATCTGCTCCCTCCTCAGCCTACCCTTACATGGGCACCTTGTTTTTCTGGGCGCAGAAAAACCGAGCACAGCCCCAGGCGCCTCCCCAGGGGAACCACGCCAGGCCCCAACCGGCCCCTCTGTCCTGCTGACGGAGGCACAGAGAGAACCGAAGACCAACAGGGAAACACAGAGGATGGGAAACGGGGACATGCTTTGAAAGAGGGAGAAAAATTCCACCCCAGCCTGCAGCTTTTCCCGCAGAGCCTGCGAGGTGGCAGGCCTTGCCCTTTGCGGCCACTGGCCTCACAAGCTGCCTACACCGGGCTGTTGTGACAGGAGCTCCCACTCGAGCTGCACCACACCGGCCTGATTTGGCCCGGCTGCCTGGTCTCCCATCACCAGCAGGAGACACCTTGGTGTCCCAACAGCATCCTAGCACCCGAGCCACCCCCCAGGCCCGGCTTTCCCAGGTCTGCCCCGCTCCCTGCTCCTTCCCCGCCTGTCACGGAGGTGTCAGAGGAATCAAGGGGCAGGAGCTGTCACAGAGACACACGGGGCTGTTGCTACGCGACCGTCGCGGTGCAGCAATTAACGCTTGGAAAACGTGCTGTGCTCTGAAGCTATTTGCATAGCTGCGTGCTGCAGTACGTCTGTTTGCATTGTGCCGCCTCTGTGTAGCGGAGCTGCAAGCCAGCCCTCCCCCAGCCCCTGCTGGGGGGCACCCAGGGCTCCCGACAAAGGCCGGGCGGCTGCAGGTGATGGGGCCCTGGGTTTGCCTGCCGTGACGCCTGCAGCACATGCAGGTATGGGATTTGCAGCCCTGGAGGACGGGGAGAACACCAAGACATCTGGATTTCACCCTGCACTGCTCAATGGGTCTGCCCTCCCTATGGGGCCAGCTCCTGCTGCGCTCCCAACCCGCTCATGGGGTTACCTCGCCTCCCCTCTCCCTTTTAAAGCCCTGCGGGTGCCCTGCCTGCAATTCCAGAGTGTATTTTCTGGGGGAGGAAGGAGAGGAAGAGGAAGAAAGAGAGGGAGAAAGAAAGCAGCTGTTTCACACCAACCTACCTGGAACGCCGGTCTCCGAAAACCTGTCAATTGCCAACTGCAATCTTCTGGTTTGCCCACCCCAAGTTTCTCACTATTGAACATGAAGCCTGTGCCCTTTTTGGGTTTCTTTTTTTAGCCCTTGAACGTCAGTTTGATGGATTATAAGTTTACAGGTATGTTTTGTACCTCAGAGGCACAAGAAGCAGCAGCAGAACAAAAGTTCAAGGCTAAGTGTTTCTGTTCCTTTCAGACCACTCTAAGCACCAGGATTATAGTTCTGTAAAAGAAACAAAACGTAGCTATAAACTTATAAAATCCAATTTAGTGTTTTTACTGGGATGACCTCTCCCCTCCCTCTCCTGCCGTCACACAGCCGACGCAGCACCCGCCGGCCGAGCCTCGTACCACCCCAAACCAGCAGGGCCTGGAAACGTGGGATTTGAGAAGTGTGGGTGACTTCGGAGGAAGCCGAACTTGTGAGCGATGCTCACCATCAGCTGAACTCCAAGCACTGAAAATGCCCCCTCAGTGTGACCCCATGCCCAAGACAGCGTGTTTTACTGCCTTGGTGGGAGCTCTATCCCTTGTGGTGGGAAGGCTGTGAGGAGGGATTGCTGAGGAGAAGCAGACCCTTGAGAGCAGCTCGCTCACTGCTGAGCCCTGCAGACCGGGCAGGAGCACCAGCACCAGCGGGGAAAGGCACTGAGGATGGCACTGCATCCTTGAGCAGTGACACCAAGCCAGCTGCTGCCAGGGGCCTGCCCCAAATCAGCATCCCAAGGCAGGGCGGTAAAAGGTAACCCATGCTGCATCTCCCCTGCTCTGTCACGGCATCTCGCTCAAAGCCAGCACCACGCCAAGCTGCACCAAGGCCTCATGCCTTGAAAGGTGGAGAGGGGACGTGTTGTCTTCTGCTGGCACTGTTCTGCAATGCAGCCGTCCCTCGCAAGGGCCGGGCGCAGCACGTTACGCCACTGCAGCAGGGTTTGCTGGAGCTCGCCCCTCAAGGCCCCAGTTAAAAGCTGACACTGGATGCACCGGTTTAAATGACGGCATTTCCATCAGCAGAAATATGCCTGGCACCTAACACTCCCCACACAGATGAATGAGTCCCTTCACACCTCTGTGGGTGCTACAGTAATTCTTGCTGCACTGGAAAAAATAGAAAAGCAGCACGGGAAGAGCCGAGGCTCAACACAACAGCTAGCGAAGAGAAAAGCATTTTTCTTCTCTAAATTAAAAGCTTAAGTTGTGCAAAGCACAGCCAAAATAACTATGGAAATATTGCTGCTGAGTTTTCAAGGCCCCTGAATTTACGCTGTCCTTGGTGATGTGCTTGGGGATTTATAAAGCTTGCGTTTCAGCTGAAAAGCAGGAAGTAAGAAGTTATAGATGGTTTTTGTTTGGTTGGGGTTTTGTCAGCTGCACGTATCCGTCGGTGTATCCAGGTTGTACAATAAGCCAACTGACTGGATAAACAACAGACCTCCATTACAGATCCAGACTTTTAACCCTTCAGAGTAGTGTCTTATTTTTTTTAAGCATTTAAACATTTAAAATAACCTTCTCCCCACCTGCAGCCAAATAAAAATCAAACAAAACAAAGTTTGTTTTACATTAGAACAAAAAAACAAACAACCAACCTCAAATAAGTCTATCATTTTATTTTCCTGTCACTGCTTCCTCCACTCCCAGCTTTCCCACGTAACTAATCCAACCGTATTCTGCAGTAGCTCATCATCACTGGTGATACTCCTAATACAATATTTAATGACTAATTAAAAACCTTACCATTCAACTATTGCTTTAAAGCCAAGGGAAATGTATCATGTTGGAAACATTATTCTACATACGAGCTTTAAAAGACTTTCCAGAATTGTCCTTGCCCGTTTTTCTAATTACCAAGGACATCTGGGATCTTCTCTTTAAGGAAAAAAAAATTACCATGAGTGTTTCTCTCCGAGGCGGTACTCGCAGCATCCTCCCTGAGCTAGGCACGCCAAAAGAAGACAGCACCAGGAGACAGATAACAAAAGCGGGCCGGGCAGGAAGAGTTCCCACAAGGTTTTTCACAGCTTTGCACATGCTTTAAAGGAGGAAGCACCCAGTTAAGGCAGGGAAGAATGAACCACAGGTATGGCTCCTGAATACACACCGGCTCTGAAGCCGGTGTTAGGAAGGTGTATGGCCTCTTCCCTGCTTCCAAGCCCATCGCAAATTAAGGCTTGTAAGCAGGATACACTGCCCTGGGACAAATCCTGTCTCACCCTACTGCACTGCACCCGTACTGGGGGCTTGGCTGCACCTGCGGGGCGGCAGCAAGCAAGCAGAAACCCCAAATACAGCTGCTGCCCTCTTGCAGACATCGCCAATGCTGGCTCTGGCAGGCACACACCGCTACGCACAGCCACTGTCTGCTTCTAGAAACCTGCAAGGGTCTCTAAGGCTGCATATACCCAGGATACAATCTTTTCTCCCTCAGTGTGGATGTGAAAAAGCAAATGCAGCAGTGAGGTAGAGCTGCTGGAGCTAAAAGCCAGCGCTTGGGAAGGGCTGGTGGGATGCAGCTGAAGAGCAGAGGGTGCCTTGGGTGCAATTAACAGACATTGGGGGATATGACCCCATTTCAGATAACCTGCAGATGCAGATAATTGGGCCTCGGATAATCAAGGCCGTGCTGTTATCAGAACCAGTGTCACGCCTCCTAACAGCAGCGCTCCCCCCGTGCCGGTGCTGCACCCACCGTGTTGCGCAAAAAATGCCTAGCGAAAGGGGAAGGAGCGCTGCCATACGTATGATCTGCCAACCGCCGGCCCCAGCAGCCAGCTCCGGGGCTGATGCAACACTTTGGATCGCTGCTTGGGAAATAGGTTAAGGCACAGAAAGCGGATTTCACCCCCGGGACGCCTGGGGGACGAGGCTGTCGCAGAGCTGATGGGCTCGGCAAGTTCTATTTTGAAAGTGGGTTAATTCAGCTGCCATTCAGCTCCCGTTAAACGATGTAGGTTAATTTTATAGTCAGATAACTATTAAGAAACCAAAACATGCGGCAGGAAATGTCTCTGCCGCGTTCCAGTGGGGAGAGGCTTCCTCTGCACTAATGTGCCCCCCTTCCCCTGCAGCTCCAGCCTTCCAGCCTTCCCTTCAAACCCTGCACATCCCTCACATTATCTCCTTTTTTTTTTAATTAACCCTTGCTATCACCCACTGTTGCAATTCCCCTCCCTTATTCCCCTTCTTCAGAGTCTGTTCTCTTCCTAAAAGTTTGCCTTGGTATCCTGGCCCACGGTAATTTTTCTCCTTCATTTATGTCTTCTCACATCCCAACACCAGAGGAAGACTAAAATCCAAACCTTGTCCAACCACGGCTAGCGGTTGGACAAAGAGGGTCCCACCTCCCCCATGTCCCTGAGATTTATCCAGCTACGTGGCAAACTGAGGCAGGGCAGTGCACCAATGTGCTATCACTGCAAACGTACCAAGCTTTCTTCAGGGTTATTTATCTTATTTAAAGCCCCCTCGATTTTGGCAGTTTACCCTTTGTAATTGGACGCCACAGTTAAAACGTACTTTATCTCTGCAATTCCCCTCCCTGCAGCATAATGATAGGTACTGCTTGTTTCTCCGTCCCTGGGATGAAAACCATCAATTGCTTGTTTGCCCTAAAGAGAAAAAATAAAATAAAAGGAAAAATCCATCTATCAACAACATATGCCTGCAAAGGAACAGATCCCCTGGAAAAACCCGAGGTGACTCATCACTCCTCACGCACAGCGAGACCGAGGACGGAGTGAGACCCGCGGGAAGCCAAAACCCCTGAGGTGCCCTCGCTGCTTGCCTCCCTGTGACTTTTGCGCCTCGCCGGTCCCACGGCTCCCACCAGCAGGAAAATAATTCCCTAACCTTCACGCGGTGAACTGAAGTGATGCTGACCCATTAGCACACGCTGCCCGTCAAGCACTCGCAGATCCCTTCCACCGTAGGCGGTTTTTTTTATCGTATTAACAGTAAGTGCACTACACGAGTCCTGAAAGCTCGGAGAAATGAACTCGCACTTAACCACACGGCGGTAATGATGGTGGAGACCACAATGCTAACAGGATGTCGGCGTTTTTACTACGGCTTCACTGTAAGTGACCAGGAAAATACAGAATGAGACCATCACCAGAAAACACGGCAAAACCACCGCGGCAAAACCCTCCTCACGGTGACCTGGGCGCACAGACAGCAACTTCAGCACCCAAACCACACGCTGCCTGGGGAGTTTTGACCCACGGAGGTCCAGTGCCGGGCCCTCTGATGGTCCCGCTGAGGCCTCACTATCCCTGCCAATCTCACAGGGAATGTCCTTTTTTCCACTAGGCAGCTATAAGAAAATGGACGAAACAGCCAAAACCCACACCTCATCAATGAGCGCTTTGCCAGCACCAAGTTGGAGCCACCGCTTTTGTCGCTTCGTGCTAGGTTACATAGATGTGCAGCTTTAGCACCAATTATTATTCCTAATTTAGGAATGAAATCATTAAAGGCGCTGCAAGGCATATTTGTCTTAAATCCAGGGGTGTGCTATGTTTGCCTTTTTTTTTTCTGCAATTTGCAATCCAGTCTACACTCAAACAAAAGTAAAGGCGCCAACGTAAGGATTGCAACGGGTATAGGAGCGAAGGCTAGAACTAACGAGCAGCCAAGTGGGCACGGCTACTTTGCACGCTTGTGTGTGCCTGTTAGAGAGAAGCCAGCACAGGTCCTGAAACAGGAGCAAACATCTACCATTTTTGGGGCATCAGTACCGAATCACAGCCACGTAAAGCTCTAGCTAGCAGTGAGGGCACGTGGCTGTCACCGTGGTCCAACGAGTCCTTAGCTGTTAGTGAACAGCCCCGATTACACAGCAAGCCAGCTTAGCTTTCAGCTCACAGGATTATGTTTGATGGTGAGAAATGAAAAGAAAACTTGCCTTGACGTACGGAGTGCGTTTGTTATGAGAGGTTCTTATGAGAAACCAGAATCCTACAGGGTCTTTTTCTAGCATCTCCTTTAAAGTCAAGTAATTTGTTTAAAACCACTGCTAACACCTCAAACACAGCCACGTGCTTTAAAGTCCTGAAAGGCATCTCACAGAAATACCACGCTTGACCACAGCACAACACCAGAAAGAACAGAAAAACACACCAGCACCTTCACCTGAAAGGGGAGCGTGACGGAAACACCAAACTGAGTCCTGCTCGCCGCATGCTGTCAGCTACGAGACGTGTTTAACTCGAGAAAAAAACACACTTATAAATGCAGAAAGACTCAACAGTATGCCGAGCAAGTCAGAAAAAGGATTAAACCATACCCTCTGCGAGGGTCCCACCGCCTGGGGAGGGGACACGATGGCCATGGGGTCACCTCTGCCAACAGCACGAGCAGCAGCGCGTGGTGCCAGCTTTCCTGCACTGCCACGGACGAGGCCACCAGCAGCACAGCCTCACCTGGGGGTATGGCATTTGCCAGCAAGCCCCAGGCTCGGGTCACAGCTCCCGGCACACACCAGCGGTACGCGTGGAAGCCTCTCCACGCATGCCCTCATCATGGGGAAGCTGCTCAGCTTCTCCTAGCCTCGATATTTTTCCCCCGCGCAGTCAGAATAACTTTTAACAATTGGTGTCAAAGCCTTCATCTAAAGCTCAGTGACAAGAAAAGCACAGCCAAAGGTTTGGTATTAAGAAAGGAAATCACAAAAGCCCCTTTCAAAGTCAAGAATGCCATTCCAAAACAAGTTGGGCGAGCCCCTCGCTTTGTGAGCTGGGCAGGAGGGATCTGGGACACGTGATGATGGGATCCGGGGGCACGCCAGCCAAAAAAACAAACCGCGGCGGGCTTCACAAATCCGCCCGTTTAGCATTACAGCTCTGTGCAGACAGTTTGCCGATAACCCCACAGAAGCAAACCTTTTTTGCTTCTTTTCAGCACGGGGCTGCCTAACCTGCACCTGGGGGCAGCAGCATGGCAAGGACAAGTGATGCAAGCACCAGCTTTCACCTGGCCAGCCAGCAGCAGCAGCACCAGCAGCAGCAGCAGCGATAAGGCAGAAGCCCTGGCACGGGCCAGGAGCACGGTGCCACACTGGCAACAGGCTCGTGCAGGCGGCTGCTGGCACCTCCGCCGTGTCCTTCGCCGTGCTGCTCCGGCAGGATAGGGCCTGGGACTCCAGCTGGTCCCGTGGGACCTGCAGCTGTGTCTTGGCACAGGCAACCTTGCACTTTTGGGCAGCCACGCTTATATTTCTGCGCTCTGAAACATACCGTAAGCATTCCTAATCTTAGCTGAGCTTTTAAACGATTCCTGGAGATCTGAGCCGTAGCCATCTCGCACAGAAATGCATCTTTTTGGGACGGCGCACTCAGCAGCACCCCTGCGGAACTGCAGGACAGCTGCAGGTGAAGAAGCCAGAGATTTTAGAAAAGTTTTTGTTTTGAATGCCACCTGTAGATTTTGCTACTTCAGACGTGACCTGTATAAATGAGATGCATTTGTCGTGTGCTCCCTCCTCATATCTGAAGTCAGCTTACAAGGTTATCTTGTCAGGTTTATTGGGGGAGGGGGGAGTTGGGTGAGAAGAAACTTATGAATTAATTCACGCTTGTGAAGTCATTCAGATTTCTTCTGCATTTCCCACTGACAATTGAGATGTGTTGGATCTTAAATCACAGAGGCTGCATCAAGGGAAGCAGAGCAGGGGAACAGCAGCGCTCCCACACACGGTATTATCTGAGATCCTTCCAGCAGCGTAACATCTTTTCAAGTGCCTTGAGAATAACTATATTACAAAGATCGCCTTTATTTTAATCCCTTTGCTATCTTCATTGTTTCAAACCGTATATTCCCGGATTTGCCTCTAACATTACAAGCTCTGCCTTCTGGAATTACTTTGTCTGTCGCTGTACCTTCGGTTACCCTTTTATACCAGCAGCGACAGCATCGAGAAGTTTTTACGGTGACGTTCTCCCATGCGTGAATCACATTCCTCCTAAGCAGGTCCCCAGAACTGCTGCTCACCCCTCGTTAAAAGCCCCAGTTAGGAAAATACCCATCTCTGGGCTCGTGCCAAAGGGCGTGCAGCAGTTTGCAACCGGTCGATTAAGAAATCAGTGATTTGCTGAAATGTCTTTCTGAATGAGGATTTGAATCCTCCCTCCCCCCCAGGCCCACTTTTGTCGTGCCTCGGGGACATTAAACAGCTCAGCATGATCAGTCTCACTAAAGAAACAGAGGAAACCCTCGCACCGCAGCTCTCTGAGCACAGACTGAGGACTCTATTCTGTTTGCCCAAGGAGGTGAAGTTGTGATACTCGGCAATTTCCTGTATTAAAGCAGCTTCACTCACACAACTCAAGTTGAGAGGGGTTGGACTCGATGAGCCTTGTGGGTCCCTTCCAACCCGGGCTATCCTGTGATTCTGCGAGTCTGGGGTCCTTAGAGCGAAGGGCCTTACCAGCTGGGAGTAATCCCAGTGCCCATGGGTAGAGACCTGAAGCTTTCTGCTCTTCCCAGCCCAGGAGCACAGCTTCACGACGAGGAAATCAGCAGAGCCTCTCATTTCCCATATGCTTCTTATGTTTCTTTTCTACTTCTAGCATACAGCATGGATGCTTCTTTCTGCAACACCCTGTGCCTTCCCATCGTTGTACGTATCTGCGTTAGAGAAAACTTTAAAAGTAACTTGAGACTTTGCTCCTTTAAGCTGAACAACTTCATCTTAAGTGTGAGACCATCAGCGAGTCCTCCGGGCAAACAACAAAAAAATCTTGGTATTTCTGATAGTCGCAGGACTAGAAGTGTCGATTAAAAACGTTCTGGGAAGAGCTTGCAATGTGTAATGCACACCACAGAATGGCAGATGGGAATATGGTTCATCACTTTCAGAGGCTATTTTCAAAGATTTGACAGATGCATTCAGACATACAGAAAAGATATGATAAATGCTAGTTTACAGCACAAAGCTTTCAAGTTATTTACACAAAGACTTACTACTCCCAGACTAGTGTAAGATGTAGCCTCTAATCATACCAAGTTTTTATTTAGATGGTATTTGCCGAGTAAAGCTAAGCCAGTGACAGCATGAGGCTACCTTAGCATTTCACTTTTTAATACCAGGATTAGTATACAAGGAATACAGGAGTTAGCCTGCACTGTAACAATCACGCATCTTTACAAAAAAAATAAAAATGGAATTGGAAACGTTAGTAAATGCAAACCCTACCTACATTTCAACAGCACAAGCTGAGGAAAACATGGCTCAGGAAAAAGAGAAGCCTGGAGCAGACAGGCCGCAGCACGACGTGAATGTTCCTAAAGCCAGGAGATTCCTACGTGCTGCTCTCAAAACGATCCTAGGACTGAGCCCGAAGGTTAGCAGAAATGCCCAACCCCACGCGGCTTCCATGGCACAACGCTTCCTGTAACCTACTTTTTAGCATTCAGCATTTAGGTATCAATAATGCATCACGTCAAAAGTAGTTCAACCCCACACCAAGTAGGGTGGGGAGAAAGGGAAGGGGGGCCGCAGCAGGCAGCAGCTGGAGCGTGGGGGCACCGCTCAGCCTGCCTGGGAACAGTGCAGGACAGCGGGGCTGGAGCCTTCCCCGATAACCAGGAGCCAGGGCTGTGCCCCTGCGTGCAGGGGGAGCTAGGGCTGCAGCCGCAGGGAGCACTGCAGTGCAGGCAGCTGGGCAGATACCGTGAGCTTGGTCCAAGCTCCTCCGGTAAGCAAGGCGCTGCTCCCTGGGGAACGGGGTTATGTGGGAGACGGCGAGCGAGCCAAATGGGGCCGTACAAGGCAAGGTAAGGGTTCCCAGCTAGGCTTTTAGTCCCCCGGTTTCTACCTTGGCTCATTACTAAGTGCTCAATGAACAAGGCTACTTTTTCCCCCCCTCCCCTCCTGAGACGCTGTTCATTCTTCATCAGATAAATTATTTACCATGAGAGAAATTAAGGTGGCCAGTAGGGAAGAGCGAATTAGAGTAGGGGAGTTCACGAGAGCAGGCTGCTGCGAGGCAACATTTCAGCTTTCGCATGCGTTCCCTGCCCAGCTGCTCGAGCAGCTTTATCGCCAATCCTAATCGTGAACAAGGCACAAAGGGAGCGCACCGACCCCGAAGCCTGATCCTCCAGCCAGAATTTGTTTCACCTGCTATTTTCACTTCCTCCCCTGGTTCTTTATTTGCCGTAATTTGCGTTTCCAAACCTCCGATTTACTAGTGCAAGCGTTTAGGAAGCACACTAGAAACAAGAGAATGGGAACCCCTTCAAGTTTTTCACAACAAAATTTATTAGAAGAATAGTGGTTTTGAAAAGTCTAGCATCCAGTGAAAACTACCATACACAACGTTACAGCTGGGAATGTGTTTCCAAAATGACATGGTCAAATAATACAATGGAGCCATTAAATCTTACACATGCACAACAAGAGAATTAGCGCTTTGACATACAATGCAAAAAAATAAATGGACCACATGAAATAAAAATTTAAAAGTACTTATCACATACATTAAGACACAGCTTATTTAGTCCAGTCAAAAAATCAGAACTGCATTAAAAAAATTAATGTAGTGCAATCAAACCAAAAACCTTAATTTGTGATCATAAGTGCTCTACTACATAAAACATTGATCATAGCAAGGAACAAAAAATTCAAATCACACAGTACAAAAAAATCTGTAAATAAATATAAACTACAGTACAAGAGAAATATTAAATTATACAATTCCGTCAAACTGTAAACAGTATATTGAAATGAGGTCCATAAGAGTAAAGGGGGGGGTTCCTGTTTTTTTCCCATGACACTTGAACTTCTAGAGGTCAGAGAGAAATGCCATTTTCCATACTCTTCAAAGACTATGGGTTACATAAATAGAAAGAGAAGACTTTTTAGATGTAAAGTGTCAAATAATAAAGCAGAGGTGTTGCTGACTTGCGACTGCCAACAGATTCCTGCGAGAGCAGAGCAGCAGATTTTATTTTGAAGTTTCACCTCCCTGCGAGCGCAGCACGGAGGCCCATCACTACAGATGTTAAGTGCCAACACGTTCGGAATTAGCGCTCAGCATCAGAGAGGAGACACCTGCTGAGGGCCTGGTCCTACCCATTACGTGTTAGTGATCACGTGCACCGTTACCAACTCGGACCTCTGCTGATTATCTGACAGGTTTACACGCTTGTCATACAAACACCAACTTTGGCAGAACCATTACTAATAAACTCAAAGCACTCCCGGCCCATTGGTTTCCATCACAGTGGCCAGTGCACAGAATTCTCTAAGGACATTGCATAACTAGAGTGTAGAGGTCAGACAGCCAAGGACCCGTGCTTGAGGTTAGAAGTAGTTATGGTGAGAGAGAAGCAAGAGCCACGTTAAGAAGCTGCCTCTGCCGGTGACAGAAGCAGCTGGGAATGTATTTCTTTTTTTTAGCTGCGCTGGCTAGTAGTGGCATTTTAAAATATATAAGTTTAAGATAACATATATACTATATATGTATATAATATAATACATATTATATAATATACATAGGAATTTCTTACAATACATACCAGGAACCCCCACGCGATCTGCTCAGTAGTAATAACTGAATATACAGAATGCCACTATAAGTGTCTGAGGCACTGTGTGCTGGAGAGTAAATATGCAGCTTTAAAATCCGTTTGGCTGAGTTATACCTGGATACCTGAACTGAGTTTTAAGTTGACATTCATCAAGGATGTGCTATCAGCACGTCAAAAGAAAAGCAAAAACAAAATACAAGTCACTGCTAGGTTTAAGAAGAGAGTACAAGTACCTGAATTGAGTGAGGATAGTGTGTAAACTGTCCCTGAGGGTTTTTAAACAGTGTGTGTACAAGTTGGATTCCTAAGAACATTAGTTTAAACTTACATTGCGGACTGATAAAATACCAATGTCTGACAATTTAACAAGTGGAGGTTAGAAAGAGTTATGAGCAAACACTCAAAACATATTTTATACATTTTAAAGCAGCAGTAAGCTGCTGTAAGCATACATCCCATCAGTACAAGCAACACGTGGGACTCAGATAAAGGTTTCTATTTGCAAAAAGCCCATCATATATCGATAAGTAAAGAATATTCACCTGCTAAATTAGAATGCACCTAGTTACAGACTAGCAATTCAAGATTAATTCTTTTTAATCAAATACTTTGCTATACTTTGCTATTACATACTAAAATCCCTTAAGCTCACTAATGCTGGTATTCTAATCTAGTTTTTTTTAAATGTTCCCCCTTCATTTAAGAAATATACCATTCCACAACTTAAACATTAAGATCCATTTTCAGTCCTCAGATGTAAAAAGCATGTCAATGAGTTTATATTAAAAATTTACATGGTAAAAAGGCTTGAATTTCAGCCAGAGATTCTAAATACTACTCATTCCCTGAAGGCATAAGGGAGAAAGAATCCCTACCCATTTTTCTTGTGATATATTTTACAAACTGAACATTAAATAATGGTCCAAAATGATTTTTCAGTTTGGGAAACTTCCCTTTCCCTACCCATCATCCCAGATTCCAAATGTCAAGCCCTGAAATGGCCTACTGAAATGATCAGTTAAAAATATCAGGCATGTATACATCCCCTGCCTGAACTTCAGAATATTTTGTCATACTACTCTTTAAAAGACAGATTAGTATCCCAAGAGAACTTGTAATCTGACCTGAAAAGCTGTTAATGATCCTAGATTGTACGTTTAAAATACCTCATAACCTGAAGACCAGATTTAATTAAGACTCTGGCGTTGTAACAGAAAAAGTGCTGCAGTTATTTATCCCTTTTCTGGTACTTTAGAATAGGTCAGACAAGTGCTTTTTATAGTGACAGTAAAGTTTACATGCTTTCATGCAGGCATAAAAAATATCTGCGAAAATATTTGAGAAATGTAGCACCAAGTAGCTGATAAACTGTATGAGTAGCTGTAGAGGTGTCTTCATTACTTCTGCGTAGGAAAAAAACATTGAGACTGTATTAGGTAATAACTAGAGAAATTACTTTCTGGCATTAACATTTCCTGCTCCACTCAGAATGAACTCTGTGTCCTAATCCCTGCTCCATCAGGTAGAATTAGCATCTTGAGTACTTCGAAGCTATACTTACCAATTAAGTAGAGACAAGTACTGGGCAGGAAGGGAGAATGTTTGTTTTTAAGAAGGTGAATGAAATATCCTGGGACAGGCTGAAAAAAATCCAGCCGCCTAGTACGTAGCCCAGGAAAACAGATTTTGAAATCGGGATGAGAGATTTTTGTGAGGATTAAGAAAAGCTCTCTACTATGAAGGTTTTCATGACAATACCTGAATATAGGCATAATTTAATAGGATGTGAAGTCCAAATCTGCTGCTGTAATACTGTTATAGAGACTTGGCCCCAGTCAAACCAAGAACAGGAGAGAGATGGATACTGGAATGTTGTAACTACTTACAGTTTTTTCCTGGTCTATGTGGAGCGCATCTACGGATCATTCTGAGTCTACAGTGTCTCTCTGTTTAGTGATCATCACAGTACACCATGCTTACACACTGGATAATCAGAAATTCATAACCATAGCGATTATATTTGCTACATCTAACAGAACTAGCAGTGCAGATTTTCACGTTTCTGAAGGTTCTAATCACTGAGTTTTCAAAATAATTCAAGATCAAGTATTAACCTCAACAGTACCAAGACTAGTCTCAAAACAATGTAGGTACAGCTTCCAAAACCGGTATCAGTCAGCATTATCTACTGGTGCCAAGAAAAAGCAGTATTGACCTAGACTGAAGTCACATTTAGTTTTTGAAATATTTGTGGGGAAAACCTAGAAGTTTCTAATGCCCCTAAAAGGGAGAAGTAACCCTTCAATCCTACCTCTAACATTTGGCAGAGAATTTAAGATAGTTAAAACATTGTGACAAAGCTTTCAGTACAGGTTAACAAATATGCCTTCATAAGCGTTTGGACTGCAATAGGTGCATGCATTCTCACACTGAAGAGTTAAAGTTTTGTCTTCACTGAAAGAAAGAGCTCTTTACATTACAAGATGTTGCCACACTGTTTTTGAGAAACAAGGGAACGGCAGCGTTCCCTTCACTCCTTGGACACCGTGTTCTTCTCCTAAGACTCAAGGACATCTTAAGAGCATTGATCCAAAGTAAACTGAAAAGAAGCACGATAACTCCAGTTTTGCCTGTATAACAACCACTGCAGATGATATAAAAAGCAATTCAATCAGAACTAAGAAGTTGTTCCAACCTATACAAAGCTTACTCAACCCTAAAGCCCCTGAATCATATTGCCAGTTCCTGCGAATTTCTGGGGGAAGGCAATGTACCCTTGGGTCCTCGTGAAAGAAATGTTTAGACTAATGTCGGCCTGCCACTAGTAAAAGCACAGACTGTTCCTTGTCTGCTCCTAACCGGACTAAGCACATCTGCAGTTGCCTTTCATGTTTAGGAATACCCGTGAGCACTGGAAAGCTCCACAAGGAAGGCGGCGTAGGAATTGCTTGAGAACACAGAAGCTGAATGTGTTCCCTTACTAGAGGCACTATCTTATCTGTACACCTGCATTTGTTAGCAACATTTGTTTTCCTATTTCAAATGAAAATTCAGGTCTAGCAATAGGGTTGGTAACGCAAACATCGAATTAGGAGTTCTGCAACAAGAAGAAAGCAAAAGGCATACCTCTATCGCTTGGGCAGCAACTTCTCCTTATCAGGAAGGAATGAGAAATTCTAAAGGAAACTGTCTTGAGCCTTCAAGAAAGGTTAGCGAATGACAGAAAAACCAGTCTTCTGCCAGAAAGCAGAATGAGTCCAGATACGTGTCCCTACAATACCTAACTGGAAACATTCAACTCGATAGCTGTACTCAAGCATTACGGCCACGATAATGCCTACAACACTGTGGAATGAGGATCCAGCTGGCTGAAAGTGAGGTAATAGTTTGTAATAGGTCAGAGTTCTAAAAAAGCACTTTTACATCTTACAAGTCCAAATAATAATAAAAAAGGACACATTTCATACATGTTGGGCTTTCTCACCAGAACTGTACGATAATTAACTCCACACCAGGACCCCTACCACACTAAGCCTTACTCATCTTCAATTATATGCTGCAGCAAAGATTTACCAAGCGACACCTAAACTTCAGTACAATATGAAACTTGATTCTTAAAACTTTATACACACAAAATATAAAATTACTTTTCTAGGATGGGGGTAGGGGAGAGGGATTCTCCTTCATGATACTTGGACTGAAAAACTAGTTTTCAGAGACTGCCACAAATATTATTCACAGTTTCTTGCTGTCAGGCTTTTTCAGCTACATCAACGTAGTACACAACAATACTGTTAAGTCCAATAACTACATCGGATGGACGTTCTCGGGAATAAGAGAAAACTAGTGACGAAAAATACCCGAAAGGCCTCCTCCTAACGACGTCTCCATTTTTACAGGGTTGCGGTTTGTCTACGTTACGCATTAATGCCATCTCAGAAGAGCAGCAGAAGAAAGATTTTTAAACCTTATCTCCTGTCCAAGTGATCCAAGTAACATAAGCATCCACTTACCAGAAGTAACATGAGAAACAAGGCTTTTGTTACAAAGACAGCAGTGAACCACACCTTCCCACACCAAAATATGGTCAACCAGGGATTTTGGCCATGCAAACTGCTGGTCAGCAGAAAATTAAGCATGCTAATGGACAAACATTAATTCCAATCATATATTTAAAATGATCCCAAATACTACTAGTTAGCTACACTGAAAGCGCCTGTAAAAAATACGTAGTGAGAACTGAAACAAAGTATTAGTGATCACTGCAGCACTTCGAGTGATACTAGCCTTACGTGATGAATCACCTCAGAGAAAATACATTAGATGGGACTTTGAAACAAAAAGTTAACATTAAAAGGTGCACCTGAATATTACAGACTAAATTTACAAAACCTACAATAAGGTAAAATATATATCTTTTGAATATTCAGCAGCTTTTTTTTTAAATTTGTTTTTATTTTTTTGAGAGGCTCATGAAATTTTTAAAAGGGACCACTAACTAATCTCAACCATGCTTCACAAAACAATAATGGCTATTTTATATTGCAGTTACCAACGTAATGCAATTAGTGCTTAAAAAATAATCTACACTTTTTTCTTTTTTTTTCTTTTTAAACAGAGACCTTTGGAGGAAATATGGTTGTTCAAAAGCTTCTCGAAAAAGAAAGGTTACCTGAATAATAAGTTATCACAGATCAAGTGTTGTGTTTAAAAGCTTTGCAGACGTGAGTATTACAATCTTCAGGTCTCAGGACATTTAAACTGAGAAAGTTACGCGTTTGGTTTGTTGGTTATTTTTTTTAAATCCACTTTCTAACCAAAGCAAATAAAGAGTACTCAACTTCTCACTATCTATTTACAATTCTTAGCCTACAGTCTGAAATGACAAGACAAATTCTCTTTTAAAACTGCAGCATTAAAGGGTAGGCACACCATTCTTCTGCTGCACGATTGTCACCCACTTAAACATACACATACAAAATATTTAGGTTAGTAAAATGAGCACTCCACGTACACTACAGTGACAAGTTTTTATAAAACTCAACTCATGTTGCTTAAATAAAGACAACTGCAAAAGGTTAAACCTCTCTGAACAGTAAAACTGTGTTAACTTTTTTTTGTGTTAAACTTGCAGCAAACTTTCTACCGTAACCTCCAACAGCAGATGAAACCACGCGTTTAACTGCGCCTTTATTGCAATTACCAGCTAAACTGGAACATATTGCAGAGTTTATATACTGCTACTGAGCTTAAACTGCTTCAAATGCCGCAATGACAACGAGAGAGCTACGAGGAACCAGGATTTTAAGTACTAAAGCATATTAAGTAAACAAAAAAAAAAAGTATACCTGGGGCCAAATGCCCAGTCCGTTTCAAGAATGAGC
The DNA here is from genome assembly GCF_011077185.1 of Oxyura jamaicensis. Lineage (NCBI taxonomy): Eukaryota > Metazoa > Chordata > Aves > Anseriformes > Anatidae > Oxyura > Oxyura jamaicensis. The sequence continues at coordinate 21,989,574 of NC_048898.1, forward strand.
AGTGCATATTTAAAACGACAGCAATGGTGTGCCTAACCTTTGAAAATATGAAGTTGCTGGGGAGGGGGAGAGGCTAATAGCATCAATTGTTCCCGAATTCATTCAGCATCCCTAGGACTAGCTAAGGCCATTCCCCCGTGAACTTGTAGAAACCACTTTCAATCACTGACATCACTGAATGCTCTCACACAAAAACTCCAATGCTTCTTTTGGTTGTGCAACTGGGAAAGAAAGCGGTAATTCTAGCTACCTTTTGCACAAATTAAGACCAAGTTGTTTCTACCTGAAGAACCAGCAATTGCGATTTGGTCGTACTGTGGTAAGTCCAGTAAGCTCCACCTAGTTACTGACCACTCCCGCTTAAAGTATCAAAGATAAAAGTTCTGTACAAAACTTATCCTGGATCTCCATATAATGATACAGATATCATTAATATTTGGGAAAAAAAAAAAAGATAAAAGGGGTTTGTGGTTTACGGAGTGCTTTTACGGTGTTTAAATGCTTATTCTAGCATGTGCTAAACCACTAGCAAAATAGGTTAAATAAAAACAACACAAAAAGCAGGACTTAGATTATTTCCTGCTACTGGCAACTGTAATATTTAAAAAGGAAACACCCATTCATGAGTGTTCGACCCTGACTGTATTACAGATAGATATGATGCAGAGCCTGAGTTAGATCAGGCTACCAGTGTTTTACTTCTTCCCTGAACATTAACAAGCTCCTTCACTAACGTGGATATTTGGGCAGACTACTGAGGTTGTAACGTTTGAGATCACTGTTTTGTGGGCTTTTTTTTTGCGCAAGATCACAGTAGTTTGTTACACATATCCCCCCCGTCCCCAGATTAGAGTCATTTAAACTAGTTGTTGGAACCACATAGTTTAGTAAACTCAGAATCAAGTCTGTAAAAAGCATAAAGGTCACGAAGAACCATAGTTCTGTTATAATGAGGCATACCCTAATACATCATTTAGTGTACCCTGACTGCTCCTGACCATGAGAAGCTTGTCTTCCGTGAGATAAGGCTACATCCTCAAGCAGGTGAGTCAAATATCACCCTTCAAAAATATCAAACAAAATTACAGCAAAGGTAGTGTTACAAATAATTAACTGACATATTCTGAAGGTAGTGTATGTAAGTTTTCCCTCCCCTCCCCTCCGGGTGAGCACTAAGCAGACAGTGAATGGTATGTTTAATTTAGAAATAAAACAGCGGAGAGCCTAATTAGACCCAATTGATTATCCACCAAATACACAAATCTCCGAGTTTGAGAGAGAGGTACCATTCCTAAGTAGCTTGATTTAGCTTAAATCTTTCCATCAACTGGATCAAAGAAAAGGAGGGGGGAAAAAAAAGATTTCTGAAACCTTTTGTAGAATGACAGTCTGATTTTCTCAGTCAAAAAAGCCTGGTTCTGAGAGACTATCAGTTTAACAAAGTGGACTTATTTCTCTAAAGGCAGAGAAGAAAAAAAATCCAACAACAGGAGTTCAGGCGGGCTCTACAGGCAAGATGTCCACTTCCACAGATCTGCATTCTTTATGAGGTAACTCAACTCTCTATTACAGAGAAACATGCAAAAGGCAAAGAAAAAAAAGGGGGGGGAAAGAAGAGAGCAGGGTAGTGGGCAGGTGAAAGAGGGAAACTGCACCATACCAGGCAAGAAAAAAATTTACAAATGTGACATTCAGAGCACACCTTTCACCTGTCTTTCACAAGTCTATGCTAGACTGCAAAGGAAAGAACATTGCAGTCAATAGGAGAATCAGGTGTGCTCAATGGTGGTTGAACTATGCAGTAGTGCTCACCCAGTTTGCAAAGTAATTGGCACTCTACAACATCCCTACTCATCTTTCAATTCATTCGCACTTTGTGCTGCTTCTCCCTGGGGATCTAATTCAATCTTTACTGAAACATCCTGCCCCTCCGACCTCATTAATTTCATTTTTTTCTTTGGAGGGTTTTTCAAAGTGCCCAGCCTCTCTTTAACTTTGTACTCCAGTGTACTGTGGGGGATCCCATAAATACTCTGAGCTTTGGAAACACTCATTTTCCCGCTCATAACCACAGAGATTGCTTCCTCCAGTATCTCGCTGTTGTACTGTCTGTATCTCCCTCTTTTCTTCCTAGGTTGCTTGGAGCCAGGATCTCCCTCTTGATCTGAGGTGGGATATGGCTGTCCAGAGGTAGACTGCTCAGCATCTGAGCCCCAGGAATCTGGTCCAGCATCCAGCAAACTTCTCCTGTTTTGTTTTGGAAGGATAGCCCTTAACTTTTTGCTAAGCGCGCTCTCCGTTTGTGAACCCATTACCAAAGAGCTATAGCTGTACTGGTCACCAGTGCGGGACTCCCAAGAAAGGTCCATGCCTCGAACTTGTGGTATCTTTAAATCCACAGGAGACGAATGGCTCACGTCCTTTTTCCCATCCTGTTTAGTTTGAAGTGCCATTTTTTGAAAGGCAGAGTTTTCTGTAAGAAAAGGAAGGTCACTGATGTTGCTGAGTGCACCATTTCCCCTGAATTTCATGCGGCTGAAATTGAATTCGTAGTGTGGTTTTGCCCAAGAAGCCTCCCTGGATAATATTAAGTGCTGTCCATGATTCTGTAGTCCAGATGGCCCATGGCTGGCAGCTGTAGAAAACTGGTTTCTGCTCAGCAGTTCTTCACTAATCTGGAGTGATCGAGCCAGCGGTACTTTAAGAGATGTAGAGTGGCCATAACCTTCCCTGGTTCCATCCTGCAAGCTTCTTGGAGGTACCCCATCACCACTCTGTAGTCCCTCTGGATGGTGCTGGCTGGGTCTCCCAGGTCGCCTAATTGGATGGAAGGAAACTGATGTGAGCAGGACTTGCACAGGTAGGGAGGGATGGGTGAGGGGGCCACTCCTTTATTAGAAGGCCTTGCTTGGGTAACATCACTTTTTGTGTTATTTATTTTTCTCTAAATTTTTTAAATTTTTAATTATTTTTTTTTGTTTATTAAGTCTCAGCATCAGTCAGTTTTAAAACTTGTTCACAAAAAAAGAGAAGCTTTTTGGGCAAAGAAAAATGAAACCTGTTGGCTGGTCTCTGGTTGGGTTCACAAATTCTCGGAGGAGAAAAGACTTCGCGCAAGCGTCTGAAAATAGCACCTTAATTACAAAGTAGTAGTCAATCGCCATAGATCTATACACAACTGTGTTACTGGTGTGACGTTACCACTAAACAAGTACAGTAATAAAAGAGTAAGCCAAAAATGCAACATATTCAACATGCAAATATGACTGGTTTGCTTGACTTGGGTTAAGCACCAAGTATGAAAGCTGGGATACTGCAGATCACAAATTAAAACACTAGACTTACCAAATTGCTCTCTTAACAACTATATACATGTCCCTGATTCTCATTTGACACACAGCATAGCATGGCTAGGAAAAAAACTCAAACACAAAAGCTATGAACTTTAGTCCAGACCAAGGGTTAGTAGCAGAAAAAAAACAGTATGCATTTATCATTTTCCTTATGTCACAAGTGTTCTTTCTATGACACAATGTACAAACAGACAAACACCTGGATTTTAACATTTTGCTTGCTTAGCCCCTCTGTAGTAACTAAGTCGCACTGGCCAGCAACTAGTTGCAAATTCCACCTCCAAACCTTCCCACGTTCAACATACAGACTAACAGACTAGGAAGCGATTCAGTTTCAATTCTCTTGGAGACTTTCCTGGTGTGAAGCCCTCTAGATAAATCAGCGTCATTTAAGAATTGGGTAAATACAACTGAAAAGCTACATCATTTTTAAAGTCACGTTTGGATCAGGAAAAAAAGCCTTTAGAGCAGACATATCCACTGAAAGGACCTGGCACGTAACGTACACAGCACTTAACATATATGCTGCTAGCTTCTCTCCAGGATGCGATAGGTCACAGCTGGAGTAACAAGAGTCAACGTGGATTCAGAACAAAATCCAGAGAAATGAATAGTCTGCTGCCCCACAGAACTCGGTGCATATTCTCTGCCCCTTCTACAGCGCGTGTTGCAGGAGAATGCACACCAGTGTTTCTGTGCCTGAAGACAGCTGATACGGGCAGCTAGCTGCAACAGAAGGCCACACCTGATTTCCTTCATGCAGAACAGACTAAACCTTCATTTAGCACACCCCTGCACAAGTGACTACAGGTGCCAGTGTACAGCATCTTCTCGTGACCCACAGAACTGACCAGGACAGAGCCAGATGCTGGCCCTGTCATCCCTATGTGCGGGACCTCAGCCCTCACTTGAGGCACAAGCAAGGGAACAAAGTTTGCAGCCCCGGTGGATTTTGTCATCTCCATAAGAAAATAAAGCTGGAAATAGAAAACTTCTGAATTGAAAGAAGAGCTGGTGGGGAAGGTTTGCACTAAAGAATGGCGTGAAAGGATTAAGAGTAACTGCTAAAAAAGGTATTTTATTAATAGAAATATTAAATGAGAAATGAAATCTTGAAAGGGGGAAAATCTGAGAGAGTAGTATTTTTCCAGATAAATGCAACAGTTAAACCAGTTGTTAGCATTACATGGGATTGGTGGTGGCAGTGGGTTGTTAGTTTAAAAATTCACATCTTTCATATGCTGTTAAGCTAAACCCAGCAATTAAATGGTTACACCACATACTGTTGCTGTACTTCACTAATATAAATGTTCATGGTAGCTTCAAGATAAAATTCTCCTGTCAACAGCCAAAATCCCTTTTGTTCCCAGTCACCTCTCCAGTACGTTTATCTCATTCCTAACTAAGAGTAAAGGATTTCTAAATGTATGCAAACTGTGACCATTATAAATATGAAACCTAAAATTAACTATTGATAGCATTCTTTCACACCCTGAACTAATTAAGACAAGAGTAGTACACCATGTATTATGTTTATTTTTAAAAAAACTAATTCAGTGCTAAAATGCAATCATAGAAAGTCATACCTAGAATTTTCTGAACTTCTAGACTTCCCTCCTTGCCTGTCCCTCCCCCCAGCCCCTTTTTTTAAGCTGTGGTTCATGCTAGGAAATATTAACAAAGAACATGCAATGATTTAAAACAAGTTCATCCTGGTTCATCATCCAAATCATTGCTACCGATAAAATAAACTTCTGAGAGTTAACTTTCCCCTAAGCAAAATGAAGTGCAAATTGTATCGCAAAGACTCCTCAGACATTTAACTGAACTCGATTCTCTGCTGAATCCAAGCAGCGGCTAATGGAAGTATTTGTGGCTAAGCATTAAACTGGCCAAAGTAACAGAGTTCTTTACTGCAATAAACCTGTCTCAGTTTGCAAGAATTCTTATTTGGCAGGTGGGATGAAGGTATTTACCAAAGGCACAAGCTGGAAGACACATTACTCCAAAGGGTTAACACCAAAAATAAGTTAAAATTAACGTGAGATAAAACACATTTTTAGTTTAAAAAAAGTTTAAGAAGATCATAGTAAGTTGCTTTCTCTTACCCATTTCCTGGAGTACTGGAGCACCCTGGAGAATGACTCAGAGAGGTGCTGCCGGCACAAGGACTCTTCTTAGTGGATAAATCAAGCACGCCGTCTGTAGAGATGAAAGAATCACTTCAGTGTTTGAAGAAACAGAATCAGCCTCGCTGTCCCTTGACAGAACCACTCCTTTGGGCTAAAGTCATATTTAGCACACAACATTTAAATTTTGTTTTTACACGAGTCAAGATTTGGATTCGTTCATAGTTTGGCTTACAAGTGACTTCAGCACTGTCTCCAGAAGTCAGAACAAAATTCAGCATCTGTTTACAAGAGCCAGAGAACAAACGACTACCTACAAATGACAATCCAGGACACAACACAGACCAAGCCTAACTAGCCCTCAGCAGTCCCAAAACAATACATTCTTCAAACTCCTTATACTTTGGGGACTTTAAAACTGTATTTATTATATAAATAATCCAACACTGATTTGTATATATATATATTTTAAAATGCAAATCAATGTAGGAAAATTAATGGGAGAATTTCATATTGGAAGCTCACTTTTGAATGAACCCACACACGCAAATGCAGGACTCCTCCTCACCTGGCAGCTAGCTTCATCCTTTTTTCCATGTCTCTGATGGATCCCTACTGGCAAGGCTGCTGCCTTTCCTCTCTGTCATTTTACTCCCTCCTCTTCCATATACCAAACGGCTTTTCCTCCTCGACTGCTTCTTCCATCCTGCCCTGGACACGCTGACTGATGGCACTCCCTTGTGCTCACCCTGCTCCTCTGAGCCCTTATGTAAACCTCTCATTTGTGGGCAACAGAAAAGGGCAACTTTTTTTTGCTAGCAAAGCCTTGTTGCCATTGCACTGAAACATGAAATTCTGGTCATTTTACTAAGGACAATATTGTCTTAGAAGCAGCCCTGCCATCTCAAATTCCTGGAAACTTTGAAACAATAAGTTTATGAGGCAGAGAGAAATGAAACCTGCTGGTGAGCTACACTACTTGCTCACTAAGTCAGGTAAGTGCCACCAAACACAAAAACAACCTAAGATGGCTTTCGGATGGCCTCGAGCTCTCCTTTGACATATGGAGAAGAACCAAGAGCGAAACAGACCTCGCTGACAGAAAGCTGTCCCACCCACTGCGTTGGGGAGCGCGCCGTAACCCAACGCTAAGCGGGCAGAGTTCAGCCTTCCCTCTGAACACTGATACCCAGCACGGGATACAGTGACCGGCTCAAGTGGCACCTCCTTTTCCAAAGGATGTGCTGAACAGGCTGCTGGGGGTGCTTCATCCACGTTCCCTTCATAAGAAGGGTCGTCACGACTTAGAAGTCCTGGAGGGCAAGCAGGATCAGCCCCACGCCCCAGGGAGAAGCTGACATTCTTCCTCTCAATCCTCAAGAACAGAAACATGCCAAAAAGCACCACCAGTGGCTTTCCACGATAGCCTCTTAAACCTCTCGTTAAGAAGTCTGGCAAACCCCCTTCTCAATTACTTTAAATGTAAATTGGAAAAAAAAAAATAATTATATCAGCAAACATATCACTGTAAAAGTTAATATGCACATGTTCTAATTCCATAACAAGTATAATGAACGTTCTCAATTATCTCGGAGCTTTTTTGTCTCTAAAGAACAGTTCATGTATATGCTTTCTTCTTCTCCACGAAACCCTCCAATTAAAAAAAACAAAACACCAGAAGCAGAACTAATTCTCTCCTCTACTCTTTCAGGGAAAAGCTTCAAAAATCAGAACAGTTTAGCATTTATAAACATGCATGCAAAAAAAGACACTCGTTAATTACATTTATTATAACATTAACTAGAAATAAAAGCCTTTCAGCTAAACGCAGAGGTCCTCCCTTTAAAAAGTGCCATATAACCTCGCGCTGCAATTTGGTAACTGACATGTGGCGACAACTTGCAATTATAAGTGTAATAAGTGTCCAGATGTCCCACCGCAATATTGTTAGACACCAGAAATTGACCTTCTTACAAAAGACTTCATAAACTTCAGTTCAACAAAGGGCTATTTACGACTATGTACTAGCTAGCTACAGGTTTTGGTTTTGTTGTGTTTTTTTAAAGGCATCTTTTCAACTTGAGGATGGATAGCCTACCTCGTATTTAGTAGCACGGTTCCAGACATTTATTAACACATTTCTAAAGAAGGGTAAAGAGGCTAATTCCAACGCCATCAGTAAGATGCACTTATGACAACTTTATTCCACATTTGCAGAAAAAAACATTTGCATACTATAATCACTCAGAGAATTTGCTTGCTAAAAACATTTTTTGATGGAAAGCAAGGTTTTCACTCTAAAACAAGCCCTGCAACACTGTTACAAGTTATTCAATCTGTGCTTTGCTGAACAAGTCTATTTTTAAGGTAGAAAAAAATACTTTTTTTTCTCCAAATGCACAAGCCAGGAAGTTTTGGACAGTTTGCAGTATCATTTTTGCAGCTTTCACAAAGCAATTTGCCACAAAAATTTAAAAGATACTGCTTTCACGCTACGACCACGAAGAAAACAAATGCCATCAGTCCTTCAGTCAGATTCTGTACTGATCTTCAGAAAGGAGACAGCTTTCAGGACCACCCAGTCTTGTCTTACCAGCAAGTGTACAGCCTATTTTGACAGACTGTTTCTCGTAGCTCCCAGCAGCAACAGCACTTTTGTCCCCAGAGGTTACAGTATGGCCAGCCCCTTTACCCTTCTTCAGAAAAATCACTCATGTCTATCCGCCTACATCCTTTCAAGAATTATCTTCCCTCTCAGCCACATCCAGCTGGTCGTTATTTCATCGTAATACATCTATCACTTTTCTGCTTCACATTTTAGTGGAATTGCAAACTTCTACTCGTTTGTTTGTGCAACAGGAATGCCATTCATGGATTGCCAGAGGATGCAAGACACTGATAAGAGTCCTACCTTGTTCACTAGGTTCTGACTGAGACTTTCTGACAGTAAGGTCCAGAGGTGAGTCTTGGTCAGCCATGAGAAGTTTGCTGAGCACAGGGTTCTGAGCAGTTGCAGCCGTGGGAGAGGAGGCGACCAGAGATGCTTTCAGCAGGCTTTGGTTCTTTGTGCTATTGGGCTGGCTGGAGTCCTGAGTAGAGCTATTTTTTGAGGTATATTCAGCAGCAAACTGTCGGATCATTCGCTGCATGATCTCACGGGCCACTAGGGGAATATTGGGGTCAGAGACCCTAGGACTGTCTGCAAATATTAGAGATTGTTTTTTTAAGGAAGCACTTTAAGTAAAACAGATTTTATATTAAGTCATTGTTTATTTTAAAAAAGTCAAGGATAAATTAGTTTCTGTAGAATATGTATTTAAGTCTTAGAATACCTGAACAAAAACCAGTGCTAATTCTGATACAACCTTCTCAAAATAACAGTTTCCTATGCGATAAATAAAAATCTCATCTTTTGTTTTCAAGTATATCTGACCAGACCTCCAGAAGGTGTGAAAATGGAAAAGAGAGCTAGACCCACGAAGAGAACTACCAAGTAATGAAGTTCATCAGAAAAAAAATCAAACAGGTTATTCAGTGGAAGAATTAAATAACTTACCTGCAACTACAGAAAAGGAAAGGGGGAAGAACAGAGTTGCAGCAGTCCCCTGTGAAATTACTGGGAAATAAAGCCCTGTATTTCTGATTCTTCAAAATAATTCATATGAAGATCAAGTGTCTTCCATCTCATTCTATCTACTACTACACTAAAATGCATCAGATATTACTCAAAGAATTTTCCGCATACACAAAAACCAAGACATGTCAAATTAAAACTAATTCTATTTCTAGAAGACCTGCTAAAAATACTGGTAAGAAATGAGAAATGGAACAGGTAGACATCTACCCCTGCCCTTTTTTTTTTTCCATGAAGTAGCATATAAATACAAAACTATCTGGAAATATGGGCAACACAAACACATTCAAGTAAATTACTATTTTAGAGCAGTAGCAATTTATGATGGCAAAGTAAATCCACAGCTCTTACATCACAGATTCTGTCTCACAACTTCCTCCCAAACACTGATGTTCTTTTCTGGCCAAATGAGGGTGTTTTTTTTTTTCCTGTTGTTTTTTTTTTCCTTTTTAAGTTCTAGAAATGGCTCAAAAGGTTTGTTTTTCTACTTCTGGAAAAGCATTCAGAGAAAATTGTGCAGACAATGACCAAGTAAATCTAAAATCCACACTCAAAAAGGAAAAACAGAAAAGCTTTTTTTTTTTTTTTTTTTTTTGAAAAAGATTGCCCAGGTTGAAAGGTAATTTATCAAGATTGAGCTATTAGAAACATTTACTAAATCACCTGTTGGATATTAGTGTTAATTTGCCTTTTGCCACCATTTTTGACAAAAACACACCAACCCAACAACCAGCTTCAAAGTACCTGTAAAGGCTGGCTGACATGGAGGTTTGAGTGTGGAGCTGCTCACAAACCAGGGAGCAGCAGCAAGCAGCTGCTCTGTTTCTTGATAAAAAAAATACTGAGCTTCAAACACCTATCTAGCTTGAATTCCTTCCTGTTAGGTTCAGCTTTCTAAATCTAAGATCACAGACAGTTACGATACATAATCTTATCTTATAAGAATGGTATCTTAGAGAGTACAGTAGCTGTAATTTTCTTAGCTGTTTATGCAAATAGTTAATCATTTTATTGTGAAGCTTATAGGATATTTGTTTTTATTGTTGCTAAGCGCATGACACACCAAAAGTTTTAATAAATCATCAAGAGATGAGCCAAGCTTAAATTTAGGTGCTTATATTCTCACCTTCTTCCCAAGTGATCCACAAGGGCAAGCTGTAACAGGGAAGAAGCATGGAAACTTTTTCCAGCAAGTGTGACATTTCTTCCGTTTTCTAAGCTCTCAACACGTCCTGCTGAAGGACATGTGAAAGGCTCTAAGAAAGCCTAGAAGGGCACAAACCACTGTTCTGATCGCACCGATGCCAGCTATTTGACGTGTGTTTGTAATGTCTACATGTTGCAGCATGAATGCTCTGTGTTACTTACGTTTTCTGAAGAATCATGCCTTTACCGTGCACCCACATTCACCTGTACAATTCAATAATGCTTACAGCTAAACTTATTTCCAAATTCAGGGAGAAAATATTGTGCGTGCCTACAGCCATGCATCTTTCTAATCTGCAACTTCAAAAGAAACAGTACAGAGCAACTACTAGGGCTTTCTAGTGCAGAGCAACTACTAGGGCTTTCTAGTGCTGCGCAAAATAAACTCAATAATTCAGGACACTAATTTTTGAAGCAGAAGGGTAGTTACCTAGACATTAAAGGCTTCGTGCTCAATAGAAAGTCTGAACTTTAAATGTCAAGAATTAAAGCTGTTCAAAAGTGACTGCAAAATATTTGCTGGTGTCTCTGCAGTGTTACTGGAAATCAACAAGATGTTTATTTTGATTCCAAGCATCTAGTTTCTTTGAAAAAACTTAACTAAGGCATAGGAATAAATACAGCCAACATTTATCTACTCTAAAGTTGTCTAATAAATTAGTACATCTGAGCTTTAAAACCTCAATAGCCTTTGTGTATTTTTAATCTATACTGAAATCTTAAAAAGGAAGCACCAACTGAAAAAGGTATGATTTCATTAAACCATCACGAGAAGGTCCTATCCTGCCACAACGTACAGGTCTGATAAAACAGCTAGATACTACCACTCTGCTTTCACTGGAATTATGAATATTTGATAGAAGCATTACTGAGTCAGAGTGCCACGGGCACAAAGCAGAGCAAGTAGATAAGATTAATGGACAGTAAGCCTGTTCAGAAAGTTTGATACTGCTCGTTATCTATGTATGTTAGGCACATGAGTTCATGTCCTTGACATGTAATAGGCATGCATCTGTTCACAGAACATCTGCATGTCCCCCAGTCCACAGGGGCTACAAAACACCAGTCTCAAATGTTACTGGCAGGCAGGATGGAAAGAAAAAAAGAAACATTTCTGGCCTGAGGCCAGGGGAGCCAAGTACCTCTGAGCAACACAGGAGCATCAGAATTCTACCATTCTTTGTGTCCTCTTTGGTATGACACTGCCTGGGGATCTCATGGCAATGGCATGAGTTAAAATAACCTTTTAAGCAATCTAAATACAGCCAAGCTGGACAGTGATGCATTAAGGATTCAGAACTGACTTCCTGCCAGGCTCCTTCCCCTCCCTTATTGCTCCTGCACCAAGCACAGCTCCGCCAGAGAAAAGAAAACAAGAGCACATTTAAAAAAAATGTCAGAGATTCTTAGTCATCTGAGGCCATTTCAATATCCTCATTCCGTGTATCTGACCAGAGAAAGCGTTACATTCTTTTCCCTCAAATATGAAACTATGCCTGTCTCATGAAACACGCACACAGGTCACACAAAAATTTAAGCTCAACATTAAAGGGATGAGATATTTAACAAAACATTCGGAAGTGCTGAAAAGGCATTTCCTCACAACCACCATCACTACCAGAAAACTGAAGTGGAAAAAAAAAGTATATTCTCTTTTTCTTTTTTTCTTTTTTCTTTTTTCTTTTTTTTTTCTTTTTTTTCTTTTTTCTTTTTTTTTTAAAAAAAAAAACAGTTCTGGATTTAAAGTGAGATGGGATAAATTTAAAAGCAAAATGAAACCTTAAATTTAAAGAAAAAAGTCACTGAAAAGACAGACTTGGAATAAAAGCGTTATCTGAGCTATCAGTAGTAATGCAATAACTATCCCTCCTACCATCCTACATGCTTGTATATTCCATGCGATTCATCATACTATAGTTTGTATTTATTCATTTGAGCCATAAAAGAAAGGCTAAAATACTGTTATCTGCTTAGAACACCTTTAAATATTTTGGTCACTGTGAGGCTGGGCTGAAGACTGGCTACAGCAATTTCTAATTTGTTAAACTGAAGCCTTCATTGTCCCCCAGCAGACAGGTTGGAATTACTGATTTGGCAGATTTTCTCACACATGGGTTAGGCTGATAAGTACAATGTACTTTCACTCAGGATGCACTTGGATGCAACCTCCAGATCCCCGTTTCTCAGGTTGGCAGAAAACAGTGAAATGAGTTTTGTACCTTCTTAAGAGTGCAGTTTAACTGATGGAACTCTGCAGAACAGACTTACAGTTTTCCAACACCAAGCTACTATTATTGTTCTCAGCATATTTTATAATACTGATTTTCCAGTTCTTTTGCTCATCACTCTGAGTTTTCCACATACACCCCTTTGCACAGTTCCAACTATATTTTGTATTGTGGATTGCTGGGGTGGGGCTTGGAAATCACCAACACCACAGTGAGAAGACTGCTGACCTCTTAAAAAAAACACCCTACATTAATACAGATCCCCCTAACTAATAAATTTAATGAAAACAATAAAATACCACCTACCATCACCACTCTTCCCTTCTTCCAGTTCCCCAACACCTAAATGTTGGCTTCAGAGGAACTTCTGCTGGGTAAGAACTGCATAATTCCTCCAAGATTGGAAGAACACTAGTGCTCTCGTGTTGAGTTTTACTTTAGGGTTAAATGTATTATGCTCTCTTCCTCTTTCCCAAGACCACAGTGTTGTACTGCTACATTATTTGGGAATCCATTTGCAGTCATGATAAATACATATAAAAAATACTGAACATGCAATGACAACTTGAACATCCAACTCGATACCCGGATCACATACAAAAAGACCAGCAAGAGATATTATCCCCAATCCCCCCATCAAAACCAACCTTTTCTGTAAAAGACTGCATTGAGGAACTCTTCCGCTTGCCTTTCAAAACGAATGATTTTTGCTTGCTCTTGTCTAAGCAGAGCTTCTTGTCCAGCTTCCGAGGCTGGCTCATCCAGACTGACTAAGTGCTCCTGCAAAGATATTTAATATTTGTAAGATCCTCCTGACTCCAAAACGAAGAAAGTTCCTTAGGCATTAACTATTTTACTAAATTCAAAGCTTTGTCAGACACTCAGCACAGAGGTGAATCTATTTAAATTGAGACTTGAATTTTGACTACTCCAGAACATCCTGCTTTGTCCTGTTTTCCTGTTGTAAATGCAGCAGAAGACTGAAAGATTTGATACCATTATAGGACATAACAGCCCATCATAAAGAAGATTTAGATATTTTACCACATCTGGCTGCAAACCACATATCTGACACTTGTTCTTGAGCTATTACTTTTGCTTCCATAAGAAAAGAAACGCTGAGGGCAAAATACAGAAAAAAATCACCTTAATTTACACAGCGTTCATCCCAATTGAACAAGAAATGACCAAGCATTAGCAACTAACAGGTCCTCTGTGAAGAGACTCAAGCAGTGGCTACTTTTCAGTGAAATCAACAGAAATTCACTGCTTACAACATCTGCAATGAATTAAAGTTCATTCTTTCATACAAGCGGAAGCAACTGAGTTATCTCGAATATTTCAAAACGAGTCTTTTAACCAGGATAATTAAATCCTGTGAGATGCCAGAATAGATTACCTTTTTTTTAAAAAAAAAATACAACTCAAGAAACTGGAAGACAATGGTTACAAAAATACTGAATGCCTGGATTTCCCCACCCATCCTCCTTCCTCGTTTCTTTCTCTTCAGTGCCTCATTCCTGCTCAGGAGAATAATCCCTTTCGGGGCCCTTTCCTCCCACTTTCATTTTAAGCAATATTGCAGTTACCTGTATTTACCTACTGCAGGAATGCATACACAACCACTCTTTGGGTTTAGGGAGTGTTTTGTTTTGTTAACCTTTACATAGTATCAGTTACCATAATACCTTGGCTGTAACTGGCTTTTTGGCCTCTAACGTACGATTTGCTTTCTGATTCCTGTTCTCATGGGGCCAGGAGGGAAGGAGAAAACTGGCAATTCACTTATAGTTCACAATAAATGAAAGGGGTAAAAAAAAAAAAAGTCATTCTTAATTTTGTAACATCTCAACTTGTAAGAGGTTTAATGAAACGAGGTTACATAATCAGCCTACAGTAAATTAACGAACGCAGCAGTCACATGAACGACGTGCAAAGGGTAATAATATGAACCACTGTGGACTCTGGCCTGGCAACATGGGCACACGCTGCAGGATTTGTAGTGTAACAGCTTCCAGAAGTTCTCTGTCAGAAATAAGGAGGAGATACTCTACCAGGCAGTAGTTTGTGCTAAAGCAAAAGGCGAGGAGCACGCAACGACAGGTGAGAGGTGAGCCAAGCACGCTTGCCATGAAGGTACCGCTCTGCAGAACTTAAGCTCCCCAAGTGACTGATGCTGGTTTTGTACCACTGAATCCAGGCTTGCTCTCAAACCTACCGGCTCTCGTAGGAAAGACTACTGCTTTTGAGTCTTTAGGAGACTGAACTTGAACCGGGTGGTTAGCTACGGAGACAGCTTTACTCCTGTGCCAGATATACCTGTACCGGCGGTGCTCCTGCCGCAAACAGGCATTTTATGAACACGTTCAACAGGCAGTTACACTTTTCCCATACTTCGGAGACATGAAGCATCGGTACAGGATGTCACAATGAAAATACAGGTGGAAAGTAAACCCAGTATTTTTGTTAAGTTATTCTTTAGGTGAGACATTGTAGAACACACTTGCGTTCCGTTTTTCCAAGCTGTGTTTCCACATCCCACAGTGTTGAACGCAGGATCTGTCCTGCCATTCTCCTTCAGTCATTATGAAGATGATTGCAAACCCAACTCAGTTTGTGTAAAAAGGAGACATTGCACGAATTAACTAACAGCAGACCTCATCTAGATGCTGCAGAAGCTTTAGCACAATCACTGCAATATTTGCACATTTAAAACAAACTTTAAAGTTTTACTTTCGAAGGAATCTCTGCAGTCTGATGCACAGAGATTTGGATAGATAAGATCCATTACGGTTAAATAGCACCCTCCGGCTAGGGTACCACAAGCCATTGCAAAAAAAAAAAAAAAAAAAGCTCTCTTTCATTGCAAAGGGCAAACAAGAGAATTCGGAAAAAAAGGCAATATTAAGGTAATATCAGCTTGATCTGATACTCTGCCCTTTGTCAGACTGTAATTCTGGAAGAAGACTGAAATAAAATAATCCTTATCCAACACAAGGCATTTCACATTTTCCTAGTACTTTTTGGAATTAAGACGTTACACAGCCAGTATCACAGCAGCCTGTGTAGAAACTCTATGGAAACAGTTTGGCAGCAGCACGCCTCACCACGAACAAGTGTACTTCGTGTTATTCATATACAGGTAATGCATGAAGAGCACAATTTAATTGACCTAGACCAACCAACGCTGGACATTTTTTACATAGAGAAGGAGTGATGAAAATAAGGATAGCCAGGGAAAAAAAAAACAACACACCTGCAAGTGTTTTATGCTGGTGCATGGCTGAGTAAAGGATCATTTGATGTGCATCCAGGAGAACAGGGGAGTAGTAAGGGAGCACACTGCCCAGTTCTTACCTCTCATACTAAGGGCCGTGCATCTCTTTCGTTGCGTTAATTTTTATTATTGTCCAAGACATCAGAATGTAAAGAAATAGTTATATGAAGTCTGATTTAACCTCATGCACAGGGGGGAAAAAAATTCAGCTGCTCTCTAGCATCTTCAGATAAGTACTGACCACATAAGACAAAATTTATGAGAAAGATTTCTGCTTACTGCATTTTTATGCTTTCTTATCACTTGTGTCAAAATTACTCCAGCAATTTCTGCAGCTGGTTAACCCCTCAGGGAAAAATTCACAAGCTCCCACACCAATTATTTGCGATTAGTATTCAAAGTCTACTTCTAAAAGTTTTTCTTTTTGGTGCTTGCGTTTTGTTTTTTTGATTTTCCATCATTCTTCCCAATAAACATTTCGATCTGCTGCCTTCAGTCTTATCCTCTCACTCTAACCCTCTAACCCTGCATTGTATCAAAGTTTTCAGTACCAACATGCAGGTAGCAGCAAGTCGAAAATCATTAATATTTCTGAGCAATGACAATTGGTTGGTTAATATCCTAGAAAAAGAAAGTTATTTTTACATAATTACTTTCATTCTGTTCTCTTTGTGCTTCTCCTCCACGAGAACTGTACCTGAGAGCATCACTAGAATCCCACCAGTGAACATCCAGTGTCACGACTGAACAATAATGCTTCAGAGAAGGGTACTTGGAGCGGTCCCTGCATGTTCTGAAAGGGCTGAAGTCCTTCTCTATGTTATGATAGACATCATAGTGGTATCACTAAGTCAAAAAGCTATAGAAATAGAGGTGTCAGGTTCTCAAAATACTGTGTCAGTGAGTGATGCTGAGAGACCACCTAATCCTGGACAGCCCAGTCCTGTCAGCACTAGGGTTGGATCTGCATTTTGAGACCCTCCTTGCAGGTACCATTGATACAGCAATCCCAAACTGAATTGCTGGTGTGAAGAGGGAGTATGAGATCATCTCTGCCTATACCTATCTTCATGCAGAGAACAGGAAGAGGCTTCCCACAGACCACCTGCAGCTGCCAGGCCAACACAGGGACCTGATGACAAAACACGGGCTCCCAGCCCTCCCAAGGCAGGATCGGGAACAGTAAGAAAGGAACATTTCAGCATCCCTAGGTTGCCTTTTCCAACCCTTCATTGTGCAGTCTTTTTAATTCTTAGCCAGTGCAAAGTGGAATATGATTTTCTGTAGACAAGCCTTAAGTGCACCTGGGACATAGTGCCTGCCTTCTTTCCTTCTGCTTTCAGGAATAAACCTCAGCCTGTCTTAAAACAAAAACAGACGAGCAAAAGCACCACACCACATAAACAACAGAAACACAACCTAGTCATTATTGTTGCCTGTGCTTCCACACTGCCCGTTCGCTTTCCACCTCTCTCAAAACACTATGCCCAGCTGAGGCTTCACCAGCACTCGGGCAAGAGAAGAATTTCCTCTCCAGGTATTAAGACAAATGCCTCTCTTGATAGATCCCCCCAAACAGCTGACTACCTTTACAATGCTATCACGTTTCAGACATCTGTAACTGGTGACTCAATAGAACAGGTTTCAGTCTGTCCAGTTTCTCAAATTTATCGAGACCATTTTCAATTTTGAGCATGCCATTTGAAGCACCTGCGACTGTTCCCAGCTTGGCATCGGCTAAAAATTCAGATGGTTTAACTACTCTTAAGACAACCCTCACTTACTGAGGATGCGTGCTTTTATAGTAAGAAACAGGATTGAGTAATGAGTTCCTGATTAACCAAGATGACTGATTTGTCAGATTTATCAGACTCTAAACAAATTTAATTTAACTGATCCACGGATATTGAATATCATTTATTATCTATAGTAAGAAAAATCACATTCAGCTGAAATACAATATGCTTACATTCACATTTACACACAAGCAAAGCTAACAAAGCCGGAGATTATCACGAACAGCCTCTTTGGGTTTTAGCCTCTACATCTAATTATTTAAAGTCACCCAATAAAAAATTTACACTATAAATACTCAATTTTTTCTTTTAAAGAGATGAAATCCACTAAAATGTTTTACAGCATCTTGCAGCACACCTAAGATTTCTGTACACAGTCTAAGACATTCTCAAGCAATCAGAAATCATAACAGGTCTGCAACTTCAACTCATTTTCAGATAATTCCTTTGCCATCATCAATTATTCTATGAGTTAATGCTTTAAATGACAGCGGTAGCTTCTCTTCAGATTATCCAGACAATGAGAACTGAACTGTGTGGAAAGCGTCTACGTTCCTCCACGGTGAAAGGACACCGCATTCAGAGGCTGTTATTATGACTAATCATAATCAAGTAATGGCATGATATTAGCTTTAGATGTTTAAGGCAATTACTTACAAGCTTTCAAAAATATCCAAATTGTTTGAAAATTCTGAGTTCCTCTGATACGACTCCTTCACACGCTGTACACTACCACACATCTTCACAATCAGGAGAGCTGTTAGAGGCCCTTCCAGCAAAGCCGGGGTATTTTATGGTACTTCAAACACCAGGCTCAACCTTCTGCCATCAGCAACGGGAGACTCCAGGAGTCGTTTTCTCCCTTTCTATTTTTATAGCTTAAATATATCCATAAAACAGTTAATGTGCTTAGAGTATTATCCTTCTTGTTCTGCTCTCACCAACTAATGAGATTAGTGTCTTTCCCCTCCCCTTTTATTTTTTTATTTAAACAAAAAGTACAAATTCCTTCAGGTAGCTTTAGACAGTTGTATTTTTTTTCCCTAAAGGAATATACTCAAATGAAGCTTTCTTTAAGGATTCATTTCCCGATTTCCTCTCATTACTGGTGCTTTTCTCTGACCTTATCTATCTGCATCTTTTTACAAAAAAAATCTGGAAGTGGGTTTGAGCTCTGCATACCAGCAAGTGACAGGCAAGACTACTGCCTTTGACACAAACATTCTAGATGAAGCCACAGATTTCTTCTGCAGGGATAACTCTGCCAATTTTCTTAACAAGGCACACTGAAAAATTAAGAACCATAATTAGGAAGTCAAATATACTTAAAGTTCAATTCATCTGAATTGATAGGTCTTATCTGTACCACAGCCTTTTAGAAGGAAAAGGGACAAGACATAAATAAAACCAACCACACATCTTAAATCTTCCCCGAGAAGGATAAAGCCCAGAGGGAACCGGGAATTACCCCATTTGCAGATTAGCCAACTGAGAGTTCACCGGGTTTGGCCCCACAGAACACGATCTGTTTCCTTTCACTGTGAGCATGCTGCCGGAGCTGCTAACTTTGAACTTTGTCTTTCAGTGCCCATGCGTACCCCTGCACACAGACACGTGCTAGTGGTCTGGCAGCAGCTCCTTAGTGAACTAACTGCTCTCTCTGATCACACAGCTGAAACTATTGTGCTGTCGTATTTTGCTTTCTATGATGGAAGAAAAAAATCCCAGTTTCTAAAAGTTTTATGTAACTGCATACAACCCTTTGGATATGGGCAAAAATATGTCTGGGAGATTTTAGCTCCTGACTCGGCATGTATCTTACTATCTTTCTCAAACACACTTAAGTCCATTCCTCTATCAAAAGCCATCTTGTATTTTGACTGGCAAAAAAAAAATCCATGCATTTGCAAGTAGATCTACTGCTACAAATAAATTAATCTCTTCAGAATACTTCAGCAGATGGCTCCCCATCCTTTGAAGAACACATGTAATTGAATCTGATTGCTTGTAAAAGCAAGAATTAACATCGCCGAAAGAGGTGGGAGAGTAAGGGCAGTTTTCTTCCTTAAGCAGCTCTGCCAATAAACCAGCCAGGGCATCCAACTCTCATCCTGGAGTCCAGCGCTTGGTTCCCTTTAAACATAGCTACCAGTCTCCTAAGTTACAGGTCATTCTTACGAGTAAATGAAGTCCCAATAAAACACCAAAAATTAGTTTTGAACTTGTTAGACTGAGTACCTGCATACCACTCAAAGGTGAGAACTGGGTACGGTGACTAACTGTGTCACTAATCTAAGAGGGTGTATTGGTAGAGGTGTGCTCCTTGGAAAACACCAGCCACAGCTATAGTGTTACAAGCTTAGTGTCTGTGTTGCTCCCAGCTGCAACATCATTTATGTGCCTTTTAATTCTGTAACTCACCGCCATACAAGCAGAAACCCAAATCATCCCATCCTACTTGGTTCTCTTCCTAAAAAGGCAAAGGGATGCACATCGATAACAAAAACGCGGAATAGAGACTGAGGCACAGAAAGCACAACTGCAACCATGTTGCATACAGGAGCAGATGGGTGTTAGCAGTTTTAGAAGCTTGAGCCTGCACCTCCCTAAAAAGGAGACTTAAAGGTATCATTACAGATGTTGAATGGAAGAGATTTCAAATCAAACTAGTACCATTCCTGATTTATTTCAGTCTGTCAGCTAAAGAGTGTCCATCATCTGGCTAAATCAAGTTACTTTTTTGTAACAATCGAGTCTCGGACGTTTTATTTCAAATGATGACGTTAAACACACGCTATTTGAAGACCCCCATATAAGAGTCATATTTAACTTCATATTGCAAGCTAATGACATCTGTGATGGCCAGCAATGAAGCCATTTAGCATACCCACACAGGAAAGGAAGCACTCCCACCACGCCATCTCCCATAGCCAACATATGAAGCACTCACTAGGTCTCAGAGGAGCCATATTCTTCCCTCCCTCACTCCAAAAACACAACGGAACTGATCTAAAGGCTGGGGGTGGGCAGGAAGAGAGGAAAGAAAAATCCCATGTACTCCAAAGCATCTCCGACGGCTCTGGGCCCAGCGTGAGGAGAATCACCAGGATTAACAGAGAAGCCACAAGTCCGATGGGAATGGACTGGATCACCCTTTTTCCCCCCCCCATTCCTTCATCCTCGAGACAGCCAGTCGTTATCTGGCCACGCAGGAAGCAAGCCTGCGTACAAAGCTCTTTGCTGTCTCTGTTTATCAATCAGCTGTAAGAAAAATGGCTTAAAGAAGCATTTTTGGCTACCGACGTGTAAAACAACAGAAATGGCTTGGGTTCTATTTATAAAAATTATTCTACCAAGCCCGTAGTGACTGACACTAACATTTACCTTTGTTAACTCACGTTTGTCTCTGGACGGCCCAAAATTTACAGCCTCCATCCCTTCACCTACTGCTTTTGCCTAACGATGCCGCACACCCCTGCTGCATTCTGTGTCATTCTGCGCACACAACCCTAAGGTCTCTTTAGACCCTGATGCCAAAAAGTGCTCCTTGGAGCAACGCCAGATGGGACCACATCTGCATCTTTCTTCTGTCCATTTAAAAGATCCCAAACAGTACGATGGGCAACCAGGGGAGGAACCTTCGCTACCTCTAGCATGAAGAATACGTCAGCAGTGCTCACTGACAGAAAGCCTAGCCCGGTGCACTGAAAATATAAATAGGGCCTATGAGGAAGATGAGGTCTTTTTAAAGATCCACCCATACTTCATTAGATTCCCCCAGCCTACAACGAGGTTGACCACACCATAACATTTCTTATAAGTTCAACGTGTTAGCTAGAACTGTGCTAAACACTGAATTTCACCTTTTTGAGATGATTCAAAACAAACAAGACAAGACTCCCAGCGTCACGAGGATACACAAAGCTCACCTGCTGTCAGTGTCAATGAAGAAGCATTACGCCTTACATCTGTTCTAAGCGCAAGCATTCCTAACTCTCCTCCCAGTGCCTCAACAAACAGTGTAATAATACAGAAATAAGCTCAGACTGGCAACGCAGCAAGTACCAGTGTCAACAAGGAGGTACTTCCTTCATGAGGAACCATACATGTTAGCTGCTGCAGAGGAAAGGGTGCTTGTGGTTCTTTTGTAAGCCTCCAGAGAACCACTCTGCACAAGCTGTTATGCTGTGCAGGAAGTAGTAGTAGGGAAAACTTCTTTTGCTGGCACTCTTAAGATAGATGACCCTTCCTTCTTGTGCTTTAGAGCAATCATTATTTCAACACATGGGCTGAGCAACAATCACATACAGCATGGTAACCTTTGTTTTATATACAGCCATAATATGATTAAGAAAACAAACTAGAGGTGAAAATGTTGGCAAAGCTGACTTGTCCGCATTTAGGGTGAGACGTGGTTATAAACGAGCACAATAGAAAACCTGACATACACATGAGCGCTTTAATAAAGGGATATGGCCCACAGGGAAAGAGATTCCAAGATACAGAACAAGACTCCAGGTTGTTAGAACAGACCACATTTCCATACGGAAGATAAGCCCAGTGTCTGACTGCAGTAAACATACACAAGCCACAGTTTGGCTCCCTTGGGAAGAGTTGCATGATCACAGATCACTTACAAAGAACTAAAAATTCAACAATCCACAAAACACATTAAAAAAAATACAGAAAGAGCCACTGCACATACACAAAAAAAACAAACCACCACACCTTCATCACATACCACAAAGGAAAAGTTGCAGACAAGAAGCAAGTCTCTTCGTTAACTTGTATTATTTTAATTCAGAAAGCCTTTTTCCATAGGAGGGGAAAGGGGAAGGAGGTTGCAGGTTTTCTATGTTCAGTTAACTAGGAGCAGCAAACTCCCTCCCTTTGTCCCTCCCCTACAACTACTAGCTTCACACATCTGCATTGTTACCTTCACTTTTTCTCTTCTCAGGCAGCAGAAAAGACAATTTTCATCAAAAGACCAATCAGAAACACCTTCAGGCTCACAGTCTGTAAATCAGAGGAATAGCAGATTACTTCATATTCATAAACCGCGACACAACTGGAGCCAAAAGAGAAATGCCGAATTAAATACCTGTTTCACAACATTCTTGCCTGCATTCTGAGGATGCAGGCTTCGTTTCAGCCATATTTCCAAATCCCCAGATTACCAAACTGTATACATTTTATCTCCGCACAACAAATATTTTTTTTCCCCGAGCACTGCCAAATACACTCCCAGCTACATAAAGATGAACGCACACTCATTAGTAATTTTAGCCAATATGAAACTAACTGTGAGCACTGCCTGGGGGAGGGGGAAAAAAGCACAAATCACCACGGTAACACACATTTTCTAGAGGCAGAGCTGGGGCTGCTTCTGTCATTAGAAATGCAGAACAAGATACAAACATAGAGATTGAATACCTTTAAACAAACTGAGATCTTTTAATAATCCAGGTCCAAACAGGCCTTCTAGAATACTTTCAAACCCTAAAAGCAAATAAAAGAATTGTTAGCTTTCTAGATTATGTACGTCACTCCAAGAATATTCACAATAGCAGTTCTATATTTATCTGTTCCAAGAAGAGAGCTCAACGTGTTTTCTCTTAGTATTACAAGATGCATGGGTCAATTATGATGACTGAACTACTGGCAAACCATAGCACAGCCTAGAGTCCACTGACTCCTGCACTTAGCTAGGTTAAAAACAAAGAACAATATGACATTGAAATAAACCATTTTGAGAAGAAAATAGCAAGTTTTAGGTCCTACAATGAGCTTCACAACACCAGGGAAGTGCTATATCAAAAAAATTCTCTGGCTTAAGCCTCCAAACTTAAATAAGGTACGCTTTTGCAATTAAAAACAAACACTAAGTAATAATAATAATACGTTCTTCCATCTCTGAGTGGCATTCAGTTACGTTTCTGAATTTCAGCAAGTGTTAGAATCAATATTTTCTGAAGAGTTACAGGTTTGAAGAGAGAAAATTAAAAGGAAAGGGATTCAGCAATGCCGTGCCCCTAAGGAACCAAATTCTAATCACTGCACTGCTCATGTCATAGATCTGCATCTAAAATACAGTCTGATTTACTTCAGTGCCACGACTTGCGCCGCACTTAAAGTAAATCTAACCAATTTTACCCGATTCCAAAAGAGGAAAAACCTTTACCAAAATTATTGCTGTTATTTGGAAACGTTAAATCAATATTACGCTGAACTCCTGCTGGCAGTAAAACCTACGGAGCTGTTAACTACGCGATACGGTGAGAAGCCAGGTTAACAAGAGGGAAAATGAAAGAGTACAGAGATTGTTTTAAGGGACACAGACAAAGTCCACCTGCTTGTAAAAATGCATTCCCATTACAATTGGGATAAAACTGAGAACTATCACTCGCTGCTTTTCCCTCTCCTCCCCCCTTGCCTTTGCGTTGTAGGTTTAGTAACAGTTTGCACATAGCTGGAGGCAGCTTCTCCTACTTGCCTGAATCTTTGAGAGGTAGAAGAAAAAGGGATTTTCTTAGCAGATGAAAATAGGGTTTTAAATTTAGAGAAAAATGCACAGGTCAAGCAGGAACAGATAAAAGGGCACTTTCAGGTGGTTTTACAGTGGTTTCTTAAGCTAAGTGATTGCATACTCTGAGGGAAATCAATTATTGCATTGCAAACATGCGATAATTGTAAAATAGCTCAGACAATATACAGATCTAATACCACCGTTATTGCTTTTTTAGACAGCAGTCTTGTCTTCGAAGGGAAAGGACAAGCAGCATTATACCCCTCTGGGTGTCAGCAGGAGTTTCAGTGCACTAACATCACTGGATACGAGATGCAGGACCCTATAGAATTCGTAGCCTGCAATATAACCTCAGCAGCCAAAGCACTGCCAGAGAAATAACATCATCCTTGAACTAATGCCTATCTGAGGCTGACACTAAAAATCTAATCTCAGGAAGCACTGAATGGAGAACAAAAAAAAGTGTGAAAGGCCAACGGTGAAATAGCAGCTGAGAGTAAATAGAAACAGGGAAAATATCAGTAAACAAGGTGGAAAAGGAGAAACCGGAAAAACATCCCGTTACACAGCACCTTGTCAGGCAGAGAAGCACTGCCTCCAAAAAAAGCCAATTCAGGCTTCAGGAAGTGGCAGGAACAGTGGGAAAGGGCCGACCAACCTGACCTAGAAGAAAAATGGGGAGAATCAGGGTACTGACCCATAGGTTTGTAACGCTGACCTTTTTATAGGTAGCGACCCCTCAGATTTAGTATCTGAAATTCAACTCTCAAGTAAAACACCTAACCAACCTCATCCTTTATCTCTTTGTTAAAAAACAGCGTATATATAAATAAATAAAAATTGAAAGAGCTCAGAAATTTTACTCAAACTCACCAGTCTTAAAATAGTAACTGCCAGTGACTCATGCCCCACAGTTTGCCATGCATGCAATTGCACACCGAAGTCCCTGCCAAGTTTTACAGCTTGGATATTGTACAATCATAGTTTGCTAGCCCACTGTTCTCAGGGATGCTAATGCCACTCGGTTTTTATTAATATTAAATATTGGATTTAGCAGTTGCATAGCAACAGCAGAACATCTTATGTGCAATGCTTGACATTAAAAAAGGCAAATAAGGGAAGTATGAATGTATTCAAAAATTATACTAAGGACTGGTAAGAACTGCCATGAAACCAAGCCCTACTCCCCCTAAACGCAAAATGCAATGCAGTAAAGACAATATGAGCCCTGCAATGTAATATTCAGTCATTTAGGACTCCAAAAGAGCAACTGTGTACTGTGTACATTTAATCATGCATAATACATTGAAAACAATCTTGAAAAAGGAGCTGCCTACTTTTTATAGTATTTTTTCTCTCCATTGTCACTGCTCTTAGAAGCTTGAAAAGAACATTTCTTTTCCCACCGATTGTCCTTTTCCATTTGGCAGATGATATTTTCCTGCATTTCAAATGGAACAGAAATTAACATGGCTGCCTCTTCTAAATTCCTGTTTCTATATTTCTTCTTCTGTATCTCTGACAGTTCACAGCAGCTGAAGAGCAGAGCCGGTGGAAAAGTTGCAGGAACAACAGAATTGGAAGAGGAAAAGGGAGGGAGATGCCAATATTTTAGAGGCTTCTCTTTTAGATATGTTCCTCACAATTAAGTAGCCACGCTTAACACTTACAATGTTACTGGTGATCTATAAAAGGAAAAAACATCTTTTGTTTTACATTAGTGTGCAAATTTAGAAGAAAAAAATTATAAAACAGAACATCTGCAAAGCTTAAAGAAATCTTATCTCAGAAGGCTCTCCACTAAGTGAGGAATAAGAAAAAAAAAAAAACAGAACAAAGAAAATTGTTCATACTGAAACGAGGGTGGAGTACATTTTTAAATTCACAGCTTGTTCCATGTTATTTACTATTCCACAATTATTAGCTGCAGAAGTAAAGCAGTATTTAAGACACATTCTCTAAAACATGCTCTGACTAATCAGAATATGGACGCGTCGTTCTTACACTAAAAGTAACAAGTACGGAAATTCAAACAAAAAGAAGAGTTGACCGTTCAGTTTCCTGCATGGCCAAATTTCACTACTTTTGTCCCTGCATCAAAACTATTTTCATCTTTTCTGGCATTTTCATCCTCCCTCCTGAAGCCAAACCCATAAATATAAGCTTAAACCGTTAACCAACAAGCTTCACCTAGAGACGGTGTAACTTCAAGCTTTACAATTTCCTACATTTAAAAGTAGGAATGCAAGATCTTCAGATGGGGCTGCCTTTCTGGACTGCCATTGACACTGTTTGAAATGCAAGACTCAGGACAAATGCTTTTTTTCCCCTGCCACAGCACAGCTCAAACATGTTCCTTAACATTCGCTACATCATTCAGCCCTAAACACGCAGCCAGTCAAAGGCACTTACCACTTACTACCTCCAGAACGATTGGACTTCCAGTAAGGAAAAGAAGGGCTATAATCTGCCTTTATTATTTGCCAGTATGTAAATTGTTGAAGAAGTCAAAAGAAAAAGTTTTATACTTACAGCTAGGGGCCTGAAGGGGGAAATGAAAGCATCCACCTGTATCAACTCCTCAGGCCTGCTGTTATCATATTTAACCTGTGACTAGCAACTTGTAAGCTAGATCTCAGTCTACGTAACCACTGCCCTGGCACATCATCACACATATTAACTGTAAAAGTCTGTAAGAATATGGCAGTGTGTTAACAAGCTTTCCATAGAATGGCGTACTACCCTATTTAACAACAAAATCTACCACGTTTATTTAACATTCCTAAATTAATAGTCACAAAATGCTATGGAGATCATTTTTTTTAACTATTGTTTTTCACTCAAAAAAATATTTGCAATAGTGTTTAATTCCATAGTCGTGGAATATTCAAAAGTCCCGGGGGACTGGAAAAAAGCTATCCCTCTAAAATATCAAAATATTGAACAGATGAGTACTCAACTTGATAAAGGCTTTTGAAAACAATGGAACAGCTCAGAGAACTTGCCTACTATGGAATTAACAGCAGAAAAGTGTCAATCAACACGGACTTAAGAAAAATATTTAATTTTACTGTTATGAAACTGAAAGTTTGATTAGCAATAACAGGTTTAATATAATATTTTCAGATAAGTGTACCACTTCTGGCCTGGTGCCACGTATTTTGACTAGAACCAGCCAAAAAAATAAGAAAAGGAATAAAAATTCAGCCCAATACACACAGAACAGATTAAAATTGATTAAGTGACAGTTCCCGAAACGTTAGTGTCAATGGGAAAGTACTGCCGGCGGGTACTGGTTCTTGGCCCCAGGCCACTGAAGGTTTCAGACTCGGAGGAAAGCGGTGGGTACGGCTGCAGGAGATAGGAAGGCAGGAAGAGCAGCAAAGAGCAGCGGGGCCGGGTCACTCGGGATGCTTAGCACAGCAAACGCAGCCAAGCCCTGCTTCGGGAGGCAGGCAGGGAGGCTAGAGAAAGCCACAAAAGAAAACATCTAGGAACAGGAAAAAGAGCTTCTCAAAGCCATCCCTTCATCCAGTGGCTAAAATTGGAGGCTGGGCAAACTCAGCCAGATGTAAGATAGTTTTACAAAGATGCAACTGAAAACAGCAGAAGTTCACTGCTGGACCAGGCTGGGCTCGGATTCTCGAGGAGTTCTTAGGGAAACACGGGCTGGCCACCAGCACACTCCCCTCATCCTCTCCCCAGCTCTTACCCCCATAAAATCAGGAGCCTCCTTGCAGAGCGGGAGACAGCCACCGCCGTCCCATCAGGTTCTTATTGGATTTCTCATGCCTAGATTTTCTGGTTAAGATTGGATATATTTATCCACAGCTATGGGATTTGAAGCAGGAATTAATTCAGAAAAATCCTACAGCCTCCGCGTAACACGGGAATTCTGTCTCTTTTAGGACAAAAATCTATTAAACTTGAATGTTTCAGTCACAGGCATCTTAATAGAAAGGCAAGACCAAGCAACAAGGGAGGAAGAAAAGAGTCACAGGACAGTTATTAATATAAACCAAGTCTCAGGACATCCATGTAATTATACAAGTTGTGAACGTTTTTCTATTCAAGCAGCAAAATAAAAGAGCTTATCTACGTATGATGAGAAGTCTTTTTATTTGAAGGGTGCCAAGTTAGACTGCTACAGGTGAGAGCAACTTGGTCCCAGCTCCCTGGGGAACAAATACTGAAAGTGCCCACCGTTTCTCCTTTAGCTTTCTGAAGCTTCTACGTTCTTGTGAACGGAACTCCACTGCTCAGGGGCTTATTGTAGACATCGCTGCTCCAGAGGCAGCGGATGCTTTAGTAAACACAGTGGCTTCCCAGGGACCTTAAACAGCCATAACTGCTGTAGGAATACAGACACAAGCACACGGAGCACAGCTACCTGCTGAAGGATATTAAGATAGGAACTGTTTAAATGAAGAACAGGCATAACCAAGTCCTGTATGGCAATACTTAGCTCTTCTACAGTTTTTTTTTCCACTAGAACACAAGACCTAATACCTGATATCACCTGCTGAGGTCCCTCAACAAGCCCTGGGAGCTCAGAAGAGGCATCTTCACATCCTACTGCTAGGGCAGTAGACAAGCACTGCTGAGAGCAAGTGCTTCTGCCTACCCCTCCTGTGAGACTTTCTGCTGCTGGGCCAGCAGCTGCAGCAGGCCATCCTCACCCTTCTGGTCAAGCATCCCTCTCAACCAGGCAGCCCTTTTTCCTTGGAGAATCAAGCCTAAGCACATTTTCTCTGATGGAATATCAAACTCACAGCAAAGCATTTAAAAGTTAATGAGCTAAGCGCGGCGGAAACACAGCTACACACCCAAACAGTGGTGCAATGCGCTTGCCTTCAAAATCAAAAAGAGCCCCGCTGAATCCCCTAAAAGAGGGTAAATCTCTCTTCTCCATGGAGAACTGGGAGGCAAAGCAAGCACCATATCAGGCTGTTTCTCAGTGCAAGAAATGGAAACAGATCTCCTCATCCTATGTTAGCACTGACACATCTCACTGCTTACAACAAAAGAAAAGAATCATCCCTCAAAAAATCCCCCCAACCAGAAGTGATAACTTATAAAGCTTGTTTCCAGAGCACAGAGCATAGCAGGGCAAACAGCACAACACGGACCATCTCCTGACTCTTGCCAAAGGCTGGTTGTTTGGGTTTTGGTGTTGGTTTTTTTTTTTTTTTTTTTTTGGTGATTTGCTATCAAGATGAGAATCTCATTAGGCATGAAAAACTAAAACTTAACTCTCAAACATCTCTGCAGCAGAGTTCACCAAAAGCAGTGGAGTTTGCAGTGGCTGCCTCAACACCACCTCGAGACAGAGCAGTTGCCCTGGCAGGCTGAGCTGTAATCTTCACGGGGATTTGCGGGGGTGGGAAGAGCCTCGAGCTGCAGATACCACATCCCTAATCGGGCTAGTTGATCAAGCCAGGGGCGGTGGGCTTGTTCTACATTTCAACTCAAGGTCAGGAGGTTTATTACATGACTAACTTTCACTGAGAAGAAACTACCAACCAGCCAGAAAGTTTATTAACCGACTAAAAGAGCCGAATAGCCCAAAACTGAGCACACTCAATTGCACAAACCACCACAGAAGTTTGTATACAGAAACTCAAATATTTCTCCAACTTGAGACAACTTTTTCATATCCAATGGTGCTGAATTACTTATTGCAGGAAAAAAAAAGACCTGAAACTTTCTTCCTGTTGGAGACAACCTGTTAATGCTTCACTGCCACCTTCACCGAAGTTAAGGTGACGTTCGTTAACCGCCAGCATTTATCCCCATGCACCACGCTACCCCAGCCCAGGCCTAAGAACAGCCTTGCAGTAGAGGGAATTGACTATCCAGAAAATACCTTCCATGATAGAGGCTGCATTTCCAGCAGGGTCCCTTTGCTGCTCCACTTCACTCCATGGGCACCGATCGGCCAGTCGGGTGTGCAGGCAGGCACAGGCTGCCTCCAGGAGGGACAGCAGAGGCCCCGGTCCATTTGAACCATGCAGAATCCCCCTTTGTCCCCAGGGAGCTGGGTATGTGGAAGCACGGGGTACGGGTGATTTCCACCCCAGCCTCAAGAGATATGAATTAGCGTGGTACAAAAGCGTGCTAGAGGTGTGGGTTGAACTGACTGAGATATTTGTTTTATTTCATGTCCCACCCCAGCCCTATTTAAGGCAGGTTCCCTTCTCCCAGCAACTCGGTCCTGCCCCACATCATTTTGTCTGCAGTGCAGCCACCCAGCGAAACCAGACCAGCTGAAACAATTCAGCTAAACCAGGCCAGAAAGGGGAGGCACAAGCTGCTGAGTTCACTTAAACACAGGCCACCAGCAGAAAAGGCATCTACTAAGCCACAGAAATGACCTAGTGAATTCTTGGAGCATGTCTCAGTTTCACCTCCTTTTTCACAGGAGGTCGGCCATATATCAGCATTCATTACTGCCTGAGCTCAATGCGTTACTCTTTCATTTTGGTTCTCAGCTAATTATATAAAGCCCCTTGCCATCTCTACCTCTTTGACAAAGGCAGAGATGTTCAAACGTACAGAGGGCCTGCAAAGTGCAGTGGAAGTGAGATTCTGTTTAGGAAACTAAATCTAGTTGCATCATGTTCATCATTTAAAAATCCGATGCTGTCCAGGAAACAGACCTGTGAAAGTTGACTGAGTGCTTCTGAGTTGAGACATGAACATATTTGGCTGACCTGTACGGTAAGAACTGCCAAGGGCCTTTTTGCTCTCATTTCTGACTGTAAGAGTCTACCTGATGTTAAAGAAACCTCTGTCGCAAGCCATTGCATAATTTCCCAGTGCAAAGCAAGCCTTCTGACTCCAGCTAGCCAACAACATCCTCTAAAGTCTTGTGCATCACAGGAGTAACACCACTTCATTAACTCCAGTGATTATTTCACTACAACACCAGCAAGCATATCTAAATCCCAAGTAAGAAGCTAACAGCGGAAGAGAAGATGGATCTCAGTCACAGAAACAAGACTGCATCTTGAATACAAAGTATACCTGGTATTTTAAGAAGGCTTCCCAGAAATTCTGGAGAATTATCTGTAGCCTTTTCAGATGGACTGTTCAGTTTAGTCACAAAAGAAGGGCAGAAGTGGTGATCTAGGTGAAATCAGTGGGTGTCCCAGGCAGCTAGCACCAACGTGGAAGAATAATTAGAACGGGGGGGCGGATGGAAGTTATGCCCCTTAGATTAAATAATGAATAATTCCCCCTCCCCCCCAAAAAAACACAGATCTGTACACATAGGGAAGTATCTTAACTTTGAAAGACATGAGCACAGAATTCCTACTGGCTACCGAGCAGAGCACAACACCTAATTGTCATCGCAGAGGTTACATTTAAAAAGACACCTTAAGTGATGCACGCGTGCATCCCCAGCGCAAGGTGCAAACACACGGCGAGTACTGCTAAGCCTAACAGCCCCCTCCAGCTTTACACGACAATAATAGGAAAGCACAGTGGTACAAAGGAAGCACACAATAACTCTTGCATACAGCACTGAAGATACAGCTGTATTATTGTTACTTTTATGCCAGAAAAAATAAGTGCTAGCAGAAATATCCTCTCTTGTCCTTCATTCACACCTCAGGTTATGCCACAGTAATAAAGAAACTGCAGGCCCTGATTTTCCTCTGGATGCAGAAGTGTAGGCACAGCTGCTGACAACTTTATAACACAAGATTATAGCAGCAAAACAACTTGGTGCTGAAATAAATTGTGGGAACTGAAATTGCCAGATGTGATGGAGCATTACTCAGTGTAGACTAGGAGCAGCGAACTTTCTTTTAAAAAAAGAATAACTACACACAGATGCAAGAAACTCGCAGTAAAGAGCTGTGAAACGGTCTGACCTTTGGTGTTTGGTGGAAATTTTCCTCCAGGAGAAAGTGACTGATAAATCTCTTTTACCTCTAATGTCACGTCACGTTTGCCATCATTTCATATAGCAATTCTTTGGATCTTACTAACCTTTGAGCTTCAGATACACATCATCAATTCCATAAGCCATGCCTAGAGATGTGCTTCACAGGAGAGGGATCCTGTTTCTTTAGGGTATTTCTTGTACAACTATAACTGGGGTTATGGTGAGCTTTTCTACTTCTTCCACAGCAACATCAGACAGCAAAAACACTGCTTAACATCAGGCCTTTCTATCCACACTCTTCCCTTTTCACTGGCAGTACAAACAACTGTACAAATGCATACAGAAGAGAATTAAAAACGTTTTCTGCTTATTTCTGGACAGGAACAATCTCTTGGCATAATTCAGTTATGCCAACAGGAACAAGTGGCAGGACTAAGGACAGCACAGACACCAACACTGCTGAAATGAAGACCTCCATCTGACTTCCTTGTCTCAGACTGTCTCAGAAGTTCTGATCGTATTTACTCTGAAGAACAATTCCAGAACAACAATCCTGGGGTCAGGGTTGATAAAGAAGACAGGTGATAGAGAAAACATAGCTTATGACGGCCATGCAGTGTATCAGTTACGCCCAGATATCTTTTCTTGGTAGCTACAATGAATTTGGTGTCTACAGACTTGGTTAACAATTTAAATTGCTCTTAAT
Organism: Oxyura jamaicensis; assembly: GCF_011077185.1. Classification (NCBI taxonomy): domain Eukaryota; kingdom Metazoa; phylum Chordata; class Aves; order Anseriformes; family Anatidae; genus Oxyura; species Oxyura jamaicensis. The sequence continues at coordinate 22,022,323 of NC_048898.1, forward strand.
AAACAGCAATGTCAGCTTCTCCCATCATCTTTAAGTCCTCCCCAAGCCAAGCAGTTCTGTGAAGCTTTTTGATGCTGCTGAGCCCTCACCTTCTCCTTTGCTCCAATATATTATCAGTCTTTCTAATTCAGGAAGTCAAACATCACCCACTGCATTTGGCTTGAGGCCATACTATCTCCCTCACAACTTTTGTTTTCCTTCTACTTAAAGTTGGTTGCTTGAAAGCCACACGTGTGATCTGAACTTGAGGGAAGACAGCAGTCCCACGCCTTCCAGGCACTAAGTTCCTTAATGTCACTGAATTACAGCAGAATCTCCAAATATGCTTCATCAAATCACGGGCTTCTGTTCAAGAACAAACTAAAAGAGACAAACATCTGCAGGTCAGCCATCTCAAACAGAGAGCTTTGTTCCAGTTTTACAGCTGGTATGTCAATAAAGAAGTCTTAGCAGACCAGTCTGCTGCCTCAGGTCTGTTCAAAGATGAAGTACCCTGTTCAGGATGTTCAGCAGATCTAAAACTGATTCTTTGGTGGCAAGAAAGTGAAGACAGAGTGGGAAAACACTCAGCCTTCTAAGAAACTGCCTACCACAGATCCTTTGTTCAAAACCTGAATTCAGTTTTCCAGGTAATCTACACACAAAGCTTCTCAAGCCTGGCATGGCTCACCATGTTGTACCGCTGAATTCAATGGAGACTGAAATACCACTAACAACTTCTATATGAAGAAACAACAGAAGCACTTCACAGTTTTGAGTGCTGCTTTGCTAGAAAAGCTTCAGCTTTTAAGATCAGGGTCACCGTCCACTTATATTATATCCAAAGCAGCTCTTTTTGTAACTCCTCAACAGTCCTTTCAGAAAAGAATCTCATAAATGGATTTCCTAATCCATGGCTAGGAATTGCCAGCAGTACAACTGTATAAACAGTGAAGGAATTTGAAACAAACTGTGCTTCTGCGGGTTACATGCGAATCATCTGGTTCTGAAGGGCTGGGAGCAGCACCAACAGACGCTCAGAGTTACAAAGCAGGCTGACACTCTGCAGCTATCTTCCCTTCAGGTCCAGCTTTCACCCAGAGTTCTTCATGCACGAGTTTCGTTAAAGGGAGGAGCATCACGCACACATCACGAACAAAAGTACAGCACGAGGAGTGAACAATGAATTGCCAACGTGCGAGAAACCCGAACAACGATTTCACATAAGGAGCTTACTCTCCACTACTGTCAGTTTTATACCTTCCATCCTCTGAAGGTTATTTCAGATAGAGCTGACATTTTTTAAGTGTTCTTTGACACCAGAAACATTTCCATGCTCAAGGAAAATCAGACTTCTAGAACACACTGAGCTTCAGCAGATTTTGTAAGATTTAAATAATCTGAAGTACTCAGTGAATCTCAAATTCCCTTGAAGAGCCTGTAAGCAAACGTAACAAGCTTGCCTTTCTCTAAAACCACAGCAATAACACCGGAAGGGTGAGCAAAGGAACTAACCACTAAGAGACAACGCAGCAAGACACCAGAGAAGCGTTACAAAACGCTGCACTTCCCAAGCACAAGGTCTTCCGAGAACATCTGCCAGGAGCAGCTCCGCCAAAGAACCGCAGTCCTGCCTCAGTTCATTACCCATGCACGGAGCTGGACAACAGAAGTGGAAACCTAAGCACAGAAACTGCAACCAATTATTTTAAAATGCTAGCCAGGAAGATTGGTAAGAGCTTTAACGGCAGGAATTCGAGGTACAGGGACAGGAGAAGGGTCTTTTTGTTTAAAAGGGGACAAGACTGGAAGCACATGGGAAAGCTACGGCTGCAGGGGAACCCGCAGAACCCCCAGCTGCACAACCAGCATTGCCATCAGCACCCAATTCACTTCGGTAACTTAGAGCTGCTTACGGTAGCGTTTCCACCAATAATTCAATTAAATAGTCATACTTGAAAACATGGGACACTCCAGGAGGTGATCGAGTCAAAAATTCGTATTTTTACGATAGCACGTTGGTTTAATGCTGACTTCTTTATCAAACTGGAAATTGCCACCAGACAATTGCTTACGTAACAGCAAGCATGCAGTATCTTATTTAGCAGTAACTATACAATCACAAAACACATTTTAAAGGAAGCTGCACTATCATTCCTGTAAAATCAGCTTAGCATAGGGTGTTACTCTTCCAGACAACTGGTTCCTTACAAGTTCCAGAATAATATAACCTGTGATGCAAGGATTACAAATAAATCAGCATACAATATTTCACACTTAATGCAAATATTTCTACAGATATTTGGCTATTTCAAGTATTTAAAAATCTCTCCTAGGCTTATATTCATTCAGTCAGAAGTCTGAAGCAGTCTTTCATAAATATCCTGAACACGGTCTAAAGATTTTGTGTGTTCTTGGATTAACCTACAGTTAATCTTATTAGACGAAGAGCCAAGATTTTCAAGAATGAATGCTAATGCTCTAACACTAAATAAACCTGGCTCGTTTAAAAGGCAACCCTGAATTTTTTCCTACTCCTGCACCCATTCTGAAGTCATCAATAAGCACTAGTCAGGCTGTAGAAAAACTCACTCTACCAGCAGGCTTCTGAATATGCATAATGCCAATAAAGCTAATTACATTTCAAAAATAATCTACGTGCAATTAAGATACTGGCAACATTTTAATGCAAAAAATTGTTTAAATATACTAACATCCTAGTCTTGGGATATCCAGTCAAGCTACGCAAAGAGATGTGTTTGTCCCTTGCATACTCCCAAATGTGGAAGTAGGATCAGAAACTGGATCTGGAAGAAAGGGTAAACAGCACGTTAGTTAATTCACAGAGGATACTACGTTCGGAGATGTTGCAAACATTAGTGAAGACAAATATGTCAGTGACCTAAAGAGAGAACAAAGTTAGTTTTGAAACATACACTTCTCATGAAAAATAACTTCAAACGCAATGGAGAGGAAACATGGGGGATAGGGGAAGAAAGAGTAAAATGAAGGAAACCCAGGAACAGCAACAGCGGACAGTCAGCTGAATATTTGCATTGAAAAACAGTTCAGAGTTGCAGAGGCATCAAACAGAGCAGGGAAATTAAAGTTCTTTCTACAGTCTTTGAGTCAGTAACAATAGCCATTTCCTTGCACAATTGCCAGGGACTGAAAAATTCCCCTTCACTCCCAGCAAGCAGAAAGCTCTTCTCAATGGCAAATCAAGTTCTGCAGGAGGTAGGGTTTAATTTTTTTTAAGCAAAGTTAACATACGGTTAGCATAAGCCTACGCAGCAGGTTCTTCCAGTACTTCTGCTGCTCGTGGCTTTGTGCAGAAACAGGAGGAAGCTAACAAAATGAATCCATTTTTACAGGTGCAACTCAACCTTGTATTGTTCCCATTTATTCATGTGGTCCCTGAGAAAAAAAAACTAAACAGCTAGTTCAACTACTCACAAAAAGAGAATAAAACCCCTTCACTTCTGCCTTAAAGTTACTTTTCTGAGAGTAATGACAGGCACTCATCCATCGGGAGCTGGCTGCACTATCCAGCTGGAGGGGCAAGCAAGAGGAAACAACTGCCTCTGCCTTCAGAAAGCCTGCAAGAGATTTCCTTCTCCCTCCCCGCCCCAGAAGTTCAAATGCAGCAATTTAAGTAACCAGCATGCATCTTTGAGGATTATCGAGCCTCTGCTCTTCAGAAACGCTTCCAGGCACAAAGTATGAAACATTTATTCCACTTCATTCCCAAATAAACAGAACAGGCTAATTTTGCAGGATTTGTAACCCTCAGTAACAAGGCTTCGGAGAAGCGACTGTGCGCTTTATAATCAGGGCGGTCCACGGATCCAAAACAGAAAGGATAGAAAAAAACACCACCACAAGAGAACAAAAAACTTTTAATAGACGCCTATTTCTGCCCATGATGCTGCTGCATCTTAGAACAAGCTCTAGCACGGAGGCCTGTACATCGCCACATAAGAACAGGAGGTGAAAGTTTTCTCTTTCCTCCTCCTGACAGCTGCTAAGCTAAGGGGTTTCTGAAAGAAGTCATCCTGTGGCATCCTACACCTTCTGCTTGTGGTGTGCTGGCAAGAACAAAGAACCAGTGCCTACCAGTTTTTCTCATCTTTGACAGACTGGTCAGTCGTGCATGTTTCAGCAGAGTTTCCCACAGCACGTTCCCAGGCATCCCTCAAGCCAAACCCACAAGAAACGCAGCTTTGTAAAGCATTACTGCACTGCCTTTCAGTAGCTGAAGTTGTAGAGCCAGCACAGAGCTGCGAACCACATGGAAGAACTCGGAGCATTTTAGGAAGATGCAAGGCTTTGGACATGACTAAAGTCTTTTCTTCTGCACGCAGGGACATGGGCAAAGCATCTCTGATGTTCCTTTGAAGGGGTCAGTGCCAGCATGAGATAACGCTCATGGAAGCAAACTCCAGCCAAGCCTCTGGATTCAAAGCGCAGCCCCTTGAACATCCTTTCAGCAGCAACAGCAGTTTTCACAGCCCTTCCCTTCTCTGCCCCAGCTCATTCCTATCCCTGTGTGCCCTCAGCTATGCCAGCGCAGGTTGAGGAGACCGCATAAGTCAGAGGACAAGCGATCCCTCCCCTTTAAAAAAGGAGAGCAAACCACTGCAAGTTCACCTCGCATAAGAATGGCTGTTCAGGGGTAAGATAAACTACCCCAGTAGTTTACTTCTATTTGGAACCAAAACCTAAGGCAACTCTAAAGTCTATGGAAATGCAAAATCCCTGTCCCAGGAGCCCTGATGAATCCTGACCACGCAGAAAGCCCAGCCCAAGCCTGCCTGACTAGTCCACTTTGTTCCTCAGGGAAAAGGGAAGACACAGAACAAGAACACCGCACAGCAGCCCGGTGTAATGGGGGGCCCATCTGTACTGGGACTACCTCAGGAGGCTTCCGTGGTTAGAAATCTACCATCCTTCCAGTGTGGGGATGGCTCTGACCCTAGAGAGGCCTATTGTACACCGGTCCATCTCTCCGACTGAGATCATAAACCTGTAGGTTTGTATATACTAATACGTACATACTATATTCCTAGAGGTTTTTGATTAAGTGTCCTAGCAGCGTCTGTTGCTATTTCCATAAGACTAAATATGCAAATCACCCGAACAGGTAAACAAATAACCTCCCTTTCAGCTAACGTTAAAAGTGTGTTAATTCTCCTCTTTTTGTAAGGGAGTCAAGATTACCATTGTTCTGTAGGGATTTCTTGTTGCAGGTTGCTATGAGCCCCCTGTAAGGGCACACACACACAGATTCAGCTGGTTTGATCTCTGGAAGCCACCTCTGCTGACAGCAACTAATGATGATTCTAATGTCTCCATTACACTGTCAGTTTATCTGCAATTTTCTGTTAATTGTATTAAAATTAACGCATTGGATAAAAGCCTTCTCTCCTCACCGGAGACATCCTGTGGCTCAAGGTACGTTCACCAGCAAGGCAGCATCAAGAACCAGGCTTGCCTAATTCAAGTGCTTTAGAGGAGGGGAAAAAAAAAATATCAACAGCAGCAAAATACATGTGCACAAAATACGTAGTGTAAGCTGCTAACCATGAGAAGCAGAGTAAGACTACTCAAAATTCCTCAACTCGCTTATCTGAAGTTACTAGAGGACAGATTACTGCAAACTGAAGGTGACTGTGAAGAGGAACCCCACTCCGCAGCACGTCCTCAATGTTTTGAAGCTACGATTACTGATTACCTGGCACTTTAATCCAAGACAAATCCACCTCTCCACTGACAGGGTTGATCCCGCTCATCCCCTCCACCCCCCAGATGCTCGCTCGCTTTGCATTGGCACGGCGACACGAGGAGGTGGTTGGGGGATCAGCCAACCCACCGCGTGCCTACACAGCAATGGGACACAGGCACGGAAAGGGGGAGCCTCGCTGCAGCACCTCCAGCTTGCACCAGGGTAAAAACTGCTCTGTAACCGTGAGCTGGGGTTTTACATGGAAATCCACTTCCCCTGGATGCATCCTATTTTCCTGTGGTGGAACAAGGGCCTTTCCTGGAGGATTTTCTGTTCTGGCCAGCGTTAAACATCTCTGAGCTCCCATGCTGCTCATTTAGGTTAAATAACAAACTTGGGATTTGTCAGAGATCAGCATCCGAGCTACTGTCCAAACCTGTAGCTACTATGAACACAATGAACATGTTCACAGTTCAGCGATGGCTGTAGGTGGACTCAAAATTTCTTCAAAATCATGCCAAAATGCATTATTACAGTTTAGTGCAAGATGACCCAGGTCCCTCTCCCTTCATTAAAAGGAGAGGGAAAAAAGCAGTGTACTGCATTCTTCTTGTAGCACCTTCTACACACGTTAGACATTAAGTTCAGGATATACCAGCTTGAATCGGTAAATTGATTCTTTTTTCCACTAAAACAGTGATTTCACAGAATAATTTCATGATTTCACGCCTTTTCAAAAAATCTGTCTCACTACAGAATTGCTTGTATTACTGTGATGCAATACGGTTAAAAATTAGGTAACATGAAGGTTAACTTTGTTCTGGAAAAGGAGTAACTCGTGGCACAAAAGCCAGCAGTGGGTTCTATCAAATCTTCTTGAGGATTATTTGCTGATGCACCTAGGCAAGGCTCTCCAGTTCATGACGTAAGGGTTAGGACCACATACTTTCAGAACAGCTTTCATCCAGGTAATTTCTACTAGGCTCTGTAAGCTAAAGCAAACCAACCGAACAGCAACAACCGCAACACAAATGCGCCACGGAACCTGCCTACCTTCTCTCACCAGTCTTCCCCAAAACTCTGTCCCCCAAGTTTTACGCTACAACTTTAATAAGCAGCAGCTTCAAAAGAACATGCTCCCTGATCCCTCATGGGAAGACAGCAGTTGCTTACCTGAAACTGTTCTACATCTAGAGTGGGAACTGCTTTGTCTCTCTCTCAAAAATGCTTTAAGATTTATCTGGAAGACTATCAGAGTTCAGTACCTTAAAATGAAATAGCCATGAGGGCCCCTCAGGCAAGCCTTGAAGACTGGTTATGTTTAGCCCCACCCCACAAGAAAAAAGAATGAAAAAAAAAAAAAAAAAATCACACTGCTAGAAACATCTATTTAAAGCTTTATTTTTCAGCAAAATCTATTTTGTTGCTCCAGTTGGCCTTGCCTTTTTCCTGTCTCTGGATTTCACAGAAACACCTCTCAGCTAGCTAGCTATGCCACTCAGTATGGTGCTGACAGCCCACTTAGTCCAGAAGCAGAACAACAAAAAACCTTTGGTCTCTTTGTTTTAGAGGCACCTTTACATTCCCTCAGGGGATTCAAACAAGGCGAGTAATTATACAGCTATTAAACTTTATCTTCTCCTTTTCTAAAAGCACTCTTTGTAAAGCTTTAGCTTTATGCTAAGCCTGGACTTTGGAAAGAGTCCTGGTTTTAGAGAGCTATTCACTTTCCTTCACCGGCTCCTAGAGGAAGGCTCGGGGCTGTTTCAAGGCTCTGATGTCCCGTTATCTCATATTCAGCTGGCTGTCCACCTCCCTCAGTCTGAGGAAACAGGGAGGAGCCACCTGCGCAGAAGAATGCATCACCAAGGAGATTCAAAGTCTGCAGACAAGCATTCAGCACGTTCTCTCCAAAAGCGAGAGCAAGCTTACGACTTCGGTGAGGCCACTGGAAGAGGAAGATCTGCTGCACCGAGCCACGGGCTGCTCCTGCACGCCCTGGGCACCGCTCACAGGGACTGCCCCAGGCACACTGGGGTCCCAGGCACCCAGCCCAGCCCAACCCAGGCCCCTCGCTAATGCCCAGGATTTGCTAACCCTGCCTCCGGGACCCGGGTCGCAAGCAGAGCCAGAACCACGGGTGGCAAACCACACTGTTCAGAGCGAGAGCTGTTATTTTTACAAGAAAGCTCCGACAAGACTCTCCAAACTATGCTATAAATTCCAACACACGACTGTTAATCTGCCAGTACAAACCAGCTCCGAAATTAGCTCTGTGTGCTGCTTGTGGACAGAGCCCTGAAAACCCTTCCAGGCAGCGCCATGGCATGCTGAGAGCCAAGACCTGTCTGCTTTAAAGATGAGATCAGGAAAAATCAATTGTCTCTTCCCCCAGACCAAGCATGGAAAAAACATTCCCCTTCCGTCCCAGTAAGGCAAAGCCCTCCGTGGTTCAGAGACGAGGTGGAGGACAGACAGGAGAGGATTTCAAGCAGGTTTTAGGGTTAGGATGCTGAAATGCCCAAGAGCACGATAATCGGGAGAGGCTCATTTCTTGAGAACAAGCATCTTCACATTTTTTTTTTCAAAGTAGGTTTAGTTGTTTCAGTCCTGGAAAACCCAAATGAAAAGTTTCCAAATATAACTGCTTACTTTCTGAAGTTTGTGAGGTGTCATCACAAGTGCATTTAGCTGCTAAAGTTCATCAACATGCCAGTAAGTATAGACCAACAAAGCTGTGATTGACTTCCCCCCACATGCCTTCCCTTCCACCACCTCCCATCATATATGGGCTTCATAAGGCATTTCCCACCCCGGTAGTCCCTGGGCTACCAGGGGTTGAGAAAACGTAAGGCCCTCTGTGTTCTTATTTGGAGCACAGAATTCAGTTCAAAGTACAAACAGCAGGAAGATCTGAATTCAAGATTAGTCACAGGCCAGCAGATGATTTCGGAACAAGAACCAATCTGTTTGCTACAGCCAAGGAGCGCAGCCTCCATGGCAAAGGGGACTACAGGTCTGCAACATCTTTAACTTATGAAGTCAATTTTTAATCTAAATTTGAAACTGAGTAACTTGTGGAGCAGAGTAACCTCTGAACTCTATATTCAATTTTGTACCACGACTGCACTCAGCCTGTGACCTCTGCTTCGGTTCTAGTACAATAGAGCAAGCTACAAGAGCGGCCAGGACGAGTGCTACCTGGGCTCTGATGCCCGGAAGAGCAATGCCCCTAGGGACTACCACTGCCTACTGCCCTTCCCATACTTGGATCATCTTTTAGTCATTAAAAGAAATAAAACAGTCTGCCTTTCTGCTCTCGAGGGCATCAGTCTGTTGTTTCAGGGTACCTGCCAGCGCTCGGCACTGACAACATCAGTTGACGCTGATAACCACGTATTCAAGGTTCCCTTCACAAGCAGAGGAGCGGTAAGGAAATCTTCAGATCCAACACAAACTCTGTAGCACATGTTTGGCCTTCACAGCAAGGTTCTTGAAGAGAAAAAAAAGAGACCTGAATGTAGGCAGTGCAGCACTTAAAACAGACTTACTTGATGCCATTCTAACCTTTTTCCAGAAGTTAGCTTTCAAGCTGAAGCCTTCCAGGGCTAGTCTCTTCTGCAATATCCATTTTTTTTTGATAAAAATATTCTTTTAAGTAGGTAGGTATGAAAAGAGAAAGGAAAAGAAAAATCCAATCCTTATCTAATAGCTGTCTAAATATCATCTTGTACTCCTTAACACCTACAGCCACTTTGGAAAAGAAAACAGCCTTTGTTTACAAATCATTTAGAGCAGTAATTTTCTAACTGTGGGCTCCTGAAAAGCGTAAAGACCCCACGCAATTTAAACTCCTGGCAATAGGCTTGTTTTTCCACCGTTGCTTCTTGCCAACTCCAGGTTGGAAAATAGAAAAAAAAAAATCACTGATCTAAGAGAGCCCTGGTAAAACAAAGTTCCTCTCTCAACAGTTTTGGCTTGTTCAAGAGATAAACACAGCATTCCTGTCAAATTCAAGCGTGCATACCCAAAATGGACCTCAGCCTGGCCTGTCTCAACCGCGCACTGAAGTCATCCGCTCCCAAGTCACTGCACATCGCTCACAGAAAACTGCAGAGGCAAAACCAAGTGCCCAGTTTATATTAAAAGTTCCCCAAAACACTCCAGTAAGATATGAGAACTAGGTTCTCCGAGCATCTCCCCACACAGTTCCAAGAGATTACATTTTTAATGCATTATGTGAGTGCATAAGGCAGGAAAGGGGAAGAAGAAAAGTGTGCAGACAATAGTCAAGCATTTAGTCAGAAAAAAATAAGTTTGTATTACCCCTGCTGTAACTTTGTCCCCCAAGTTGCAGTAATCTACATACTGATGGGAAAATTTCAAGGAAAAAAGAATTACCTCCCTGCCCCCTTTGACACTTCATTTTTCCATAGGCCCAGAACATGTCCTGCACAACACACGTCCTACACAACGCACCCTGAAGCATGGATACTCCTCTAAACCCGCACACAGCCAGCATTTCACGCTTAGTTTTTCCCTCCGCACTTCGGAGTTCTCCAGTCAGTCTTGCAGTATTTTGAAAGACGGTAAGCTACCAGGTGAACGCAGATGAATGACAGCCACCGAGGTCAGTGAAACGTTCCCCTTGCAGCTCAACGCGAGCACAACTTTTCCAAAGGGCTCTCAGAGCCAGCAAGGGGCACTTCACTTACCGCACAGGGAGGTCAATTAGACTGAGAAACTATCATCCAGAGGAAACCACGGATGCTTTTTCTAAAAGAAGATGTCCTTGATGCCTCAATCTCATACTCAAGTTCTCCTAATGAATTTAAAATACTAAACAAAAAAACAAGGGATAAGGTAGCTACATTCCTCCCTTTCTGAAGGCTGTCAGTGGAATCGCTGCTTTAAGAAGACTGACTTTAAGTTTCTTTAGGTCAAAAAGGGAATTATTTCCACGTGCTTCTGTTCTCTTGATTTTGCAGAATACAATGGAAGTTATTAGGTGTCCTCCTCTGCAAAAACTTCCTGACACAAAGGATATGATGGCACATTTTCAGAAATACACCATGAGATCATGATAAAGCATTGCCTAGAAAGCAGCTTTCATCACTTCTGCCATCGTTATGAATCCCAGCCCAGAAGATAACCACACTTGAGACAAGGTCTGCTGTCTCACCTACCTCCAGCTTCTTCAGGAAACTGACAAGACAACTACCACATTAATGAGCACGCCAATAGAAAGGCAAAATCCGAGCACGTCACTATGCTGTGAGCATTTAAACGAAGCTAGTAAGGTCTAATCACAACCCATTCTCTATATGCCGATACGTTTCTTCAGAAGCCCAAGTCTGCAGGGCACAAGGCACAGGCTAGGAAAGGGCTCTTCTGGCCACGAGCACCCCTGGCTGTAGCGTACAAGGACACTGCTCGGACTAATCTGAAGCTGTCCCATGACAAAGTTCCAAACGTGACCCAAGCAGTTGTCTGTACAACAGGCAGACAAGCTGCTGCACGCGAACAACCCCAACACTTCAGCGTGCTGAGGAGAACAGGGCGAAGAGCAGTGTGCTGTGCTGGCCTGGACGGAGCACTGCAGGGAACTGCAGGCGGAGGGGTGAAACTTTCACATCCTTTTGTTAATATAACCAAAGAGAAAAAGAAATCAAGAAGTGAAGAACTGTGTAGCTTGACTACCTGTTCCTCTTCCTACCCTGTCAGTTACTCCACTTGCGAAACATGACCACCACCACCCTGCCCAAACAGCAGCTGAGCTGGGAGGAAGGCCACTTCTGAAGGACTGACCTTCACAGCCCTCCGGCTAGATATCAAAATGCCCACCCTAAGACATTTTAAAAAATGTTCAAAGAGAACCAGGAAATTTTTCATTAGTAAACTCAACTCAAGAGTTAAGATTGCCTGGTGGCCTCTGATGTCTTTCCACGCTGCTGGATTCAGCTTCTGAAAGCTTCCTTTGTTAATGAATACTAGGCTCTTGTCCAGTCCTCTTTTCTCCCCCTCTTCTCCCTCCCATAAAATATCATGGTCCTCAGGGCATAAGGAGCATCCTTTGTCTCCCTGCAAGTCTTCCCTGTGCAGCCACTTTGCTGCTGCTTCGAGAAAATGCAACAGGAGTACCATCTTTTCTCTTCTCTGTAAGAGGAGTGGAAAAATTAAATGGAGACACCGTCTAATAGCAATTTTACTACAGAGGAAGCGATGTCCTGCAGAAATGTTGAAACACCATAACCTCCACTTCATCTCTGATGTGCAGGCAGCACTGATGTGTAACTTAAATCTCCTACTCAGCTTTGAGAGCTGAATTTCTGTCAACTTGCCATAAAAGAGAACATGCCACTACTACACAGCACAGAAGATGGACTAAATCTGAGCTAAAAGGTAAGTCCTTTGAAGGCAAACCAACAACAACAAAATCCACAAGAACAGCACATCCTTCTTCAAGAGAAAGGAAAGCTGAAGCTCTCCTATTATCCAGGGAAAGCTGAGGCCACACGGATTTATCGGGAAGAGCTCTGAGGAACCCCAGAAGCCTGCAGAGATGGGGAGAGCAGGTGGAAAGCTGTAACTTACTAACGGGGGTACCAGACAAAAGCATCCCATGTGGTTGGGAAAGCAAAGCCCACAGCTCAGTATCAGGGAGCCAGCACAGTGTAACCCACAGGACTTGGAAGAAACTTGCATGAAGCAGTTTTCCTGCTCCTGCAGGCATACACAATGCATGTAGAAGTTAGCAGTTACTCAGCAAAAGGCAGCATAGGTGTGTACATATGTGACAGCACCAAACAGCCTCAACAAATTCTTTGCCTCTCCATCCCCTGTAAGTGTTGTGGGGAAAAAAACTGATTGCTTTCCAGCCAGGTCTCCTCAGGACATCAATTCACCAGGCAGCCAAATAAGCTGTAGGCACAGAGGGGACTGTTTAAGCCAGTTCAGATAGCACTGCTGTCAAACATAACCACTGCCCGTAGTGCAGTTACAAGACAGGAGATGAAAACTAGAAATCTCACCGCCGCTGGAAGAGGCCATCCTGTTCTCTGCTCCGCTTCCCTTCAGCCCATGGACGCGATTCCAAGGGGTAGAACCTAGGTTGGCCCTGACCTCATCCAACCTCGAGGTCCTCAGAGAATTAGGAAGAGCCATTCAAGTAACCTTGTAGAACCAAAGCTCCATACTCTTAGCTGGGAACACATATGCATAGTAGAGTGAGGTGGAGCACTGGAAAGTCCCACACAGAACACCGCAGCCGTGTCCTCTCCACCCCCAATCAGAATGAGTGGCTAACCTCTCTTTAACCCTGTTAAATGCTTGCCTTTCTAGACCTTTGCCTGAACTGACCTTTCGTGAGTATTCCCGTTGATATTTCACACTAGCCACTAAGGAACACAAGTTCTCAGACAAAAACCACATGACAGGACTTGCCTGAAAGTAGACAGCCTAAGACGGCAGAGCATTAAGACATTTAAGTACTGTGCAAGAAGGACTTAGACAACCGAGCACAGGAGTAGGGATTTCGTATCCTCCATCCTTAATTAAAGTGCAGTTGTTGTATTTCTGTACCTAACAGCGTTTACATTAACATCAATATATGGCACAAACCGTCAAAAATGGCTTGGAGAATTTAAGGAGTCCTACAGGTACTCTTTTTTAATGGCGCCACCACCCCAGAACTGTAGATCTGTGCAATACATCCGTGTATTCATATAGAAATCCTACAGAGGCTTTACCTAGGTGGATTTGGACTATTTGCTGCACGCGCAGCATGGATTACTGTAATTCATTTTGAGTTCAATGAGAAGTGGATGAACTCTAGTGTCGTCAGCTCTTAGTTAAAAATTAAGTCAAAAAAACGTTCAGCCTGCAGGGAGTGTAGTGTCCCAAGAAGGAAACCTCCTACCCGGCAGCGACAGTTATTACTTTGTACAAGTTAAAATAGATTTGCATTAAAATGTCAAACAACCCCAGTGATTTGGCCTAATCCAAGATTTCATCTCACATCCATCCGAAGAATGCAGAGCGACGATGGAGGGTTTTGAGCACGCTTTTCTTCGGTTGGTCCCGTCCCGAGCAGGGTAGAAGTTCCTCTCCATTTGCAAGCAGAGAAACAAGTGATTTCAAGGGTTGCGTGGAGAATCGCAGCAGATAGCTGAAACAGATCTAGATGCGGCCCCCGCAGTTCAACTTCTACTACTGTTCTTCAGATGCCTACCACCCTTCCATGCACAGCTGAAGCTAAATATCAAGCTGTAAATTTCATTCCTTACAACTAAAGATTTGTAAGTGACAGCTGCCTCCATTTTTTTCCTGGCATAACTGTCATAAAAGGGTAATTCTCCCTCCCTGCATTCGTGCTGCCAACAGACAAAAATGTGTCTAGACCAGATCTTCTTGAACAAGCCTTTAGCTACCAGAAAGTTGCTGTTCAACAGATTTATTAATACAAAGTGCCTCAATCCCTCAGGTTGGAAGGGACCTTAAAGAGATGATCTTTAACTCACAGGCTGGATCTACATTACATGCAGGATGAGATAAGGCAAACAGTACCACTGGCACGTTTACTGGGGGCATGGGGACAGACACCAGTTTAGAATAGCTCTATATTTAAACTTTTACTTCAGCCCAGTTTCTGCTAACTTGCTTTTTTATTACTGTTTTCCATCACCATCAGGGCTAGGATGACCTTTCTTATTTTGGATCAAAGAAATACAATCTGCCCTTTGAACCAGAACTATGTTAGAGACTTGGAGATTCAAGCCTGCTTCTATAACAATGAGATAACACGGCTAACTGTTCCATATTTTGGAAGCAGCAGCTTACTCATATCAGCTGTAATACAGGCTGGAACTAACCCAAGTAATCATCAAGATAAGAAAATGCAATAAAGATTTGAGAATTATTCCCTGTTATACACCTTCTCTTGATTAATATTAACTTCTAATACTTCCTGCTGTCTCATATTTCTTCCATGGAATCCACACTTTAGCCCTAAGCAGCTGAAGTCGTGGAAGACCACCACTATTCAACAAATCGGCATACGGATCAAGACCTTGGGTCGCAGGACTTCACCAGCAATGACGGCTTGCTTGCAATAATTAAATAACTAAACGGGAATTGTTTAGCTGATTTTACTTCTGGGCTGCCAAAATAAGCTGAAGTGGTCTCTGAAGGAATCACTGACAGAGCTCAGGGCTGGAAAGCTGATGGGGATCTCACAGGTTTTCCTTTTAGATCATTTTGGTCCCAAATCAGGATCACTGCTGAAGGGAACTAATACGTTGCCTTTCTCCCTTCCCCCAGGGGAAGTTCTAGTTCAGTCAGGGAGTCTCTTGGACTACTGCTAATATTTAACAAAGGGCCAAGCATCACCAGCTAGTAGAAACGCACGCGATCACCTGAAACTATCACTCTAGTGACCACACGGCATTGCAATGCTATTACTGCCTGCGTAAAAGCAGTCGGGAGGGTTTCAGGGATCTGTGGGCTCTCTTCCCTTTAAACTCCATTTCTTATCTGATCTGATCCCGCTAACCATTTCCAACTCTGCAAGTCACTGAAGCCTGGGAGAGATGAATAGACAAGTGTTGAAATAAATACATACAAATTGTATTAGGAAAAACCCACAGCCACCCACATTCATCGCTAGGCACCTGCTTTTGGCCACTGAGAAAGACGCTAGCACTCGAGATCGGCTCAGGGAGCACATGTATCAGCATCAAACGCTTATCATCTAGAAAATCGTGCCTCTAGAATCAAAGTACTACAAGGGCATCGAGACACTGCTCACCCCTGCCAGTTACCCTCCTACGCAGTGGTTCAACAACCCACTACGCTGCACTGCGGGAAGAGCTGAGAACCCCTTCTCCACACTTCCCTCCACCTCTGGGCCGCAGCACATTGCTCCCTCCGTTGCATCCCTGCATCAGCAGAACTGTTTGTGGACTTGTTCCTCACCAGCTGTCCCGTCCCTTGCCTCAAGAAAAGGGAAAAAGGGGCTTGACATGCACATTAAGGACAGGTTTAAGCCAGATCAGCTTTCTGAGCTACCTCCCACAAAAAAAAAAAAACTGTGCTGGCACAACCGAAATGCAACTGCGTGCCAGTTCAGGACGATCTGCATCTCCTGCTGCGTTCTCACTCACCCTCCATCGGCCATGCATTCTCACCCTCTTCTGTGTGCTAGCACGGGTATTTGCTGGACCCCACAGCGAGCCAGTTCAGAGAGCTACACTAGCAGAGAGCTCTCCTACTCCCCCCAGAAGGATGACAATTTCTGCTGGCACAGCTCCCCTGAACTGGCTCACTGTGGGCAAGGGCTGTCCTGCAGCCCTCCTGTGGTTTTGCTCCCCTTGGGAGCACGAGCGTAGTTTGACAAACTGTCATGAAGCCACAGCCCAGCCTATTGCAGAAACAAGAGGGAAAAGTGAATTACTTAAGCCATTTTTATTGCCAAACGCACTAGTTCAAACCACAGGCTTTATGTCTTCCGACTACTGCACTGTGTGCAATTAGCAGGACTTCCAGGGAATGGTGCTAACACAAAGAATCCCACACACCTCAGATTTACTGTCAGAACTAAACAGGAATAGGTATTTCTGACAGAACAAGGATTGTCCCAAACCCTACTTCCCCACATTCACCTACAAGAATTTTTTAGAGGAACAAATTCTTAAGACCTCTAAAAACAGACGACACAAAAAACAACGTTCCATCGTTTAACAGCTCGACTTCCAGGCCTCCAGGAACACTGTCAAGCTACTTGAAACAAGGTGGTATCTGGGGCAAGGAGTTAAGATAACAGTGTAATTCCTGCTGATATCGTGGACTAGCACGATAAGCCTTCAATAATTCTGGGAAAAAAAATCAAAACCCAAAAATGGGTAACAATTAACACACTTATACGACCTAACAATTTATGCAAGATTCATACGAGGAGTAGGGCAGGTCCCAAGACCTCATAAAGCTGATCAATTTGAGGTCGAAACTATTTACGACACAGTGCCATCAAGATAAAAAGTCTCGTAGCACTCTTAAACTTTGGACTTGATTTTATTAAAAATGTTTTTGTACTTTACCTCCAAAAAATCCCGGTCAACTCGGTGCTTAACAGCGTTCACGGCACCTTTTGTTAAACACACAGAGGGACTTTCACAGAGTGAAATCCTTCAGGGACAAAAATGATATCAAACCTAGCTGCGAGGAAGGGATAGAGGAGAGAGCAACCCCCCAGGAGCTGGTTATTTAAATGGCTGTAGGGAGTGGAACGGGGTGTGTACGAACGATGGGGGGAGGGTATTTGTTTTAAGTTCTAGCACTCAGGGTTGCTAAGAACTTTAATAACGTAGCATTTTCCTCCAGCCTGTAGATAACGCAAACTTCTCCAGCTACCCACGATTTTCCCCAATAGCAGCATAATGAACAAATAACTCTTGCGTTTCACTCCAGCACGAGCCCTCCATCAGCAGCTCTGCAACTGTCATTTTTTCCCCCTTCACTCCTCATGGCTAGGCTCTGAGCAGCAGGACAGCGGCGCCGGAGGATCCCAGGACCCAAACACAAAGCAGCAGGGACGGAAGGGAAGATGAGATGACACGCTGCAAGTAGGGAGGGCAGAAAGGACTAGAACAGGTGATCCCCAGCAGGCAAGGTAAGAGGAGACGTGAAAAGGAGACAGAATTAAAATAAATCCAGCTCACGTAGAGACGGAAGCCGACAAGACGCCCCTACCAGAGCAAAGCTAGCAGCTAGAATCAGAATTAAACCTCATGAACTGGGTCTAGAGACATCAATAAGCAGCTGGAAAGCAAACCCAGCGCCTTCACACGAAGAGGCCGTTTCTCAGCAATGTATTGCCCTTGAATTGCTTTCTGCTCTAAGCAAGCTAATTGCTGGCATTAACCTGGAACTAACAAGCATCTCTCGCACACATCTGCATCACACCAGCTAACGCGCTTAGATGTGGCCAGGAAGGCACCCAGCAGCAGTTACCTTTCCTGCTGCCACCAAAATCGGTGCCTTAAATCCCGGTACCGACCTGGGATGCCGAGCTAACCGACCCTAAGAGGTTTAACTCCGCGCACAAGGAAACAAAGTGAACCTGCGAGTGTTATTACCTACGCCGAGCAGCCCCCGGCAGCTTAGGGCCACATTTGCATATTTAAAAATAAAACGAGGCTCGGGGCTCGATTGGAGGGAGGCCAGGGGAGGCGAGGCGGTGAGATGGCTGGAAGTTGGGCCGTGGCTGTTGGCAGGCCCATTTTCCTCTCCCGGGGACACCCACGGAATCCCCGGCCTAGCGCCGGTGCCCGCTGGTATCCCGCCACCCGCGGGCGAGGCCTCGGCTTCTCGCTGGGGAGGAAGAAAAAGGGCGAAAAAGCTCTCGTTCGGAACGGAGAAAGTTAGCGCGGAGCGGGGGCCGTCGGCGGGCTTCTTCTTTTTTTTTTTT